>NW_015506325.1:94374-94689 GCF_001515645.1 Sinocyclocheilus grahami | reverse complement strand
CGGGAGATGGTGACTGCACCCCTCCTCCCCCCGGAGGAGTGCCGGGTGGAGAATCTTATGTTCTTGTTTGTTTTTGTTCCGCTACTGGCTACCCAGCCAGTGGTACCCAAAACTTCAATAAAAGAGCAGTTTCCTTTGCTTCCGGGTCCCAAGAGGGGGCGAGGACGGCGGTGCACGAGACCCATTCTCCACACGGCCGTCCCCCTCTCCCTTCACTAATGGGCAGCAGGGTGCAGTTCAAGGACGCTACGCCTCCTCACGAGCCCCTGCCCAGCCGTGGAGCCAGGTAAGTGGTGCGCCGCGCACTCAGACCCC
>NW_015506325.1:92142-94324 GCF_001515645.1 Sinocyclocheilus grahami | reverse complement strand
CGGCCGCAGCGTGGAGCTGGCCGCAGGAAACCGGCGCAGCCCGCCTCCGCCCCTGCCAAGCCCGTGAAGCGCCAGAGCAGGCGGCGTCCCTGAGACGGGCGACCCAGAGCTCTTGGATCCTGCTCTTCAGGAGATGGTGACTGCACCACTCCTTCCCCCGGAGGAGTGCCGGGTGGAGAATCTTATGTTCTTGTTTGTTTTTGTTCCGCTACTGTCATTGGCTTGTTTAGTTAACACTCGAAGGTGATTGGGCTCTCGGGTGAGATCCCAATTCGTCAGTCATGACTGACATAACGTCTCCATTCCCTCCTTCAGGGAACGAGGGTTACACAAGTAACCTAGACATTCTATGACTACAAATATTATTAAGACAACTTTACAGTTTAAATGACACAGCTTTTACATACAAAAATCGCATTATAGCATTTAATTGGATAAAAATCCTTATTTATTTAATAACAATGAGTATTTCTTTCTTTCTTTCTTTTCTCTTTCTCTCTCTCTCTCTCTCCTTTATTCTACAGCAGGGATGTCATACTCCATTCTACAGGAAAATTTATATTTCGGTTAGAGTGAATTTAGCAGTAAACTAGCATATATACGACTTCAAAGTTAATACACAGGCTAAGAGACATAGTAAATAAAGAAATAAATCTAAAAATAATAAATAAATCTAACATTCTGAATGTATAGGGTCTTTAAATATATCCAGGTCATCAGAAGACAATACAAGAATGAAAAAAAATATTGTTTTTAACTATAGTGTCCACATAGCTATGCTAGTCATAAAATCTTTCTAGCAGTTCAAGTCTTTGTCTGCTATATTTATGGGACAAATAAAAAGAGGTTTGTTTCAAACTGTAACTTTATGCAGACTCTTGGTTGAAACAAGCACAGTGAAATTGATAAACGTGGGACCCATATATCAGCATGACTCTGAAGCATGGTGTTCTCAGACCCATGGTTTTGAATGCCATGATAAATTTATTACTCAAGGTCAGTAATAAAGATCTGTCCAGTGTTTCCATGATAAATTTATTACTCAGGTCAGTAATAAAGGTCTGTCCAGTGTTTGCATTCCTGAACCCAGGAGGCTATGATATAATACTGCAACACTAGACTGTTCCGGGACTTAAAATGCATCAATAAGTCAGCAAAAGAACAGTACATTTGATAGCTTTAGTTGGCAACCAATTTGTAATTCTACCTTACACTGCAGTTAATGTAATTATTTGTTGAAATGTCCACCTCATAGATCACAGCAGAGAGAATCCCCTCCTGTTATTTTAGGTGTGATTTCTTGTGATTCCCCCCCCCCCCCTTTAAAACAAGTTTAACAAAAAAGTTAGTAGAATTCTATCTGCAAGCAGCAATTAATGGGCCAAGCACAACAGAAGCAAGCAAGGCAGCAAGCACCAGAACAACTGCAGCAATGAGTAATTGAAGCAATTTAAAGGTGATTTTAGTCAAAATGGCTGAAAAATCATAACTACAACCACTAGTAATGATTTAATGATTCATCACTTTTGACCAATAGGGAGCTGTTATGAAACTGAGGCGACAATGGCACACACAAGGTTTGGTGTCAGTATGTCAAAGCTTTGAAGAGATATAGCCTCAGATGCAGTTTGGCATCATGCCAGCAAATTCATTGATGCATTAATTGAATATCGTTTTGCCTATCAACGCTCGAAATCAATAATTTGTTGCTGGCATGGTCTGAAGAGTCAAAATTGGTGAAAATCGGTCTAGGAGGAGTTCAAAAAGTAGGTTTTCAAAGTAAATTAAAATGGCAGACAGGAAGTTTGGCCGATTACGGAATAATTGGTATCGATGTTCTCGGCATGACCCAATGAATCTGTCAAGACCAGTTTCATGACAGTATGAAAGCTCGGACTTTAACACTGTCATCCCAAACCTCCTCCTGCCCAAACTAACTCAGCTCTCCGTGCCCACCTCTGTCTGTCAGTGGATCAACAGCTTCTTGACAGACAGACAGCAGCTAGTGAGGCTGGGAAAATACACATCCAGCACCCGTATATTCAGCACTGGATCTCCTCAGGGTTGTGTTCTCTCTTCACTGCTCTTCTCCCTGTACACCAATGACTGCACATCTAAAGACCCGTCTGTCAAGCTCCTGAAGTTTGCAGACGACACCACACTCATCGGCCTCATTCAGGAC
>NW_015506325.1:73324-91912 GCF_001515645.1 Sinocyclocheilus grahami | reverse complement strand
CATCCATCTCATGAACACTTGACAATAACTGTGGAACACACACTATTTATTCACTCATACACTTATTTATCTAACACTCATACTCAGCCTACACCTCAAATTTGCACATAATATACAGTACCTGTACATACAAAAAAACTGTCTATTGTAATATACATGCACACACAATTGTCAATTTATATATTTTTATTCCTTATTTACTTGTTCTATTTTTATTTTTATTATCTGTGTTTTTTGTTCTGTCACTGTCATTCTGTTACACTGTGGAAGCTTCTGTCACGAAAACAAATTCCTTGTATGTGTAAACATACCTGGCAATAAAGCTCATTCTGATTCTTCTGATTCTGAAAAGATTTTTCATATCTCCTGACCACTAGGTGGCACTGTGCCAAAACTGTGCAGTTACCCTCATGTCATGGTTATTATAACACACACCAAGTTTGGTCTCAATACAGTTAAGCATTGCCGAGATAAAGCCTCACGTCCATGTTTACGGGCTCTTCATCAAATTCGTTTCTAATGACTAATCAACTTGATTTCGATAACTTTTTGCCAGCATGCTCTAGAGATGATCTGAGACGATTTTGGTGGAAAAATCAGACAAATCTGTCGGTGCTGATAGCCTCGTGGTTACTGCGCCAACATACTGTATAGTGCAAATGCACTTGTAGCGACCTGAGTTCGATTCCCATCTCATGTCAATCCTGTTTCCCTCTCTCCGCCCAATGCTTTCCTTTCACCCCTCTACTGTCCTATAACATTAAAGGCATTAAAAAGCCCATGAATATAACTTCAAATAAAAGAAAGAAAGAAAGAGGAAAAATGTCTAGGATAAGTTTAAAAAAGTAGGTTTTTCAAATAATTCAAAATTGCAAAAAATCTTCACTCATAGAAATTTAAATTTTGTGTTCGACTCGGCATGAGCTAATAAATCAGATGAAAAAATAATTTTGCTTCTAAACTATTAAGTTCACATTTTTTTGCACAAATGTGAGTGCAACTTTGGACAAGTGGTGGTGTTAAAGGGTTTGAGTTAGAGACTCCACATTTGGTGTGTTTAATGTTCAGACTGTCCTCTATCTGTGCTCAAGCAACCACCCAAAAAAACAGCAAATGGAATCAAAAAATTTTAATAGGATTCCAAGCGATAAGAAATTTTATGCAAGGGTGAAAGATTTCCTCACACACATTTTGCAACGGGTTCAAGTTGGCCATGTGAAGTCAACACAAAAGAAAGCTGTTTGGTATGAAAGTGACCTTTGTGTGAACTGTGCTTCATTCGTCTTCACACTATAGATAATAAACAACAAAAAATTTGGCTAATGTAACCACATCTTAAGAACACCCTAGCAACCAAGCAGCAAGGCCATAGCAACCACTCAGTAACCACCACAACATCTTAAAAATAACACCATGGCCACCATCTAGAATAACCCTAATAAGTGACCAAAACATCTTATCAACTACACAACACCACCCTGACAACCTGCCTAAAACTTCTAGCAACCACAATGCAAAGCACTAAAATGCAGTCTAGGAACCACACAGCAACTTATTAAAACTCTCAGAACACCTCAGAAACGATATATCAATGTCCTATAAAGCAAACAAAATGCCCTACCAACCACCTACCAAGACCCTAGTAAACACCCAGAACAACCTGTATTGCAATGCCTTGTTAACCATCCAAAAAAAAAACTCTAGCAACCACAAAGTCATGTGTAATACATTCTGAACACCTTAACACCCAGCCTAGTAACCACTCATGCCGAACACCTTAGCAATGCTTTGGCAACCGCTGTGAATACTGCAGGAACGACACAGCAACTAATTAAAACACTCAAGATGCTTTAGAAACCACAATGTACAAGCAATCACCCAGAATATGATACCAACCACATAACAGCGCCCTAGAAACCACCTATAATGTCTTATAAACTGCATAGTAATACCTTGGCAACCATCCCAAAAACCACCTTAGAACCACAAAAAACATTAAAACAATCCGAAACACCTTAGCAACCACATATTAATCTCCCAGCAATCACCTACCAATACCCTAGCAAACACAGTGAACACCTTATAAACTGAATAGCAATGCATTTGCAACCATCTAGAAAACTCAACATATCCATGTGCTGAAATACAACCAGGTTAACAACCACATAACAATGTGAAAACTACTTAAACACAGTGAGAATATCTTAGCAACCACATAATAATGTGCTAAAAACATTGACTACAACTTAGCAACTACCTACCGCACCCTAGCAACCATCCACAAAAATTAGTGCTGGCAAGTTCGACAAAGGCAATCACCAATCAAATTTTAAAACTTAACACATGTTAATACTTTTTATTTATAAAATAGAAACAATAATACAAATCGATATCTAGTCACAGATTAGTTTATTTTAACTTGGCAAGAAGTCTAGAAATTAAGGATACGAGCTGATCACACAAAGGTTGTCGGTCACCATTGTGCTCCTGAACAAGTCACTGAGCCCCGGGAGACTGTCTCTCTGATTACGGCACTGCATGCTGGATAAAGACCATCTGCTAAATGCCAAATAACCAACACAAACTCCATGAGAATGCGTTTTGAGTTCCCAAATTTGGATCATATTTCATGACATATGATCCTGAGGGGATACACTGTTTCCATCCCTGTGAACCCAGTGACTCCTGCAAACAAAAACAACTCAAGTTCAAGCACAGTGGATATAATGCAGCTAAACACCCCAGTCCAGTGTTAGCATGCCCCTCACCGAAAGCAATACAGAGAACATGTGCTCAAGAAAAAAAAACTTGCCTAGTTGCTGCCATTTTTGCCCATGGACTCCCAGTTCCAGTTTTTGGAGATTCTTTTATGGGGGGAAAAAAAGTGTGAACATTACTCAAATAGTTTTCAAATAAAATATCATTAGAACACCCTGGCAATGCAATCTAAACCACCCCTGAACATCCTTGCAACCAGCAACACATTCAAAACATTCTGAACAGTAGCAATGCCCTTATACAACACTCGTTACACTGTAGCAACTACCTATGACACCCTAGCAACCTCGTAGAAATGGTCTAGCAAGCACCCGAAAATACCACATAAAAACACATAGCAATGCACTTAAGCACTTGCTACACCATGGCAACACTCTAGAAACTACCCACACCACCCTAGTAACCTCTTAGCAATGGAGACACACCTTCTGACAACCAACCAGAAAACCCTGGCAACCACACAGTGCGCTTAAAACAGGCACTACACCATACAAACCAGCCACTTTACCCTGTTTACAATGTTTTTTCAACCACACTGAACACCCTAGCAACAACAACACAAAATATTAAAATAAAACTCTCAGAAGAGAGTTCCACATGGCAACGTACAAAAACACCCACTACACAATAGCAACACCCTAGCAACTATCTACAACTCTACAGCTACTTCCTAACAATGTTCCCAACATCTTGGAAATCACATTGCAACACCATGTCAACCAGCCCTGAACACCATAACAACATGCATAGCAACACACTAAAAACACTCAGAACAGTAGCAATGCCCTAAAACTACACTCATTACAGTATAGCAACTACCTACAACAACCTACTAATCTTTCAGCAATGGTTTAGCAAGCACCCAAAACACCTTATCAACAACATAGCAATGTCCTAACAACCAGACAAAAAAAAACCCCTAGCAACCACACATGAATGCACTTAAAACATTCACTACACTCTACAAAATACCGTAGCAACTATCTACAAAACCTCAGCAAGCTCTTAGCAATGTCTGGAACATCTTGTCAATCACACTGAACACAGAACACACTAAACAACATGGCAACACATTTAAAAAACAGTCAGAACACCTTAGAAACCCCCTACCAATGCACAACAATAATCTAATAAATAGCAACACCCTAGCAACTACCTACAACACCATAGCAACTTACCAGCAACATTCCCAACATTTTGGAAACCACATTGCAATGCCTTGTTGACCACCCCTGAACACCCTAGCAACCAGCAACACATTAAAAACATTCTGAACAGTAGCACTGCCCTAATACAGCGCCTGTTACACCATAACAACCACCTACAACACCTAAGTAACCTCCTAGAAATGGTCTAGCAAGCACTAAAAATACCGTATCAACAACATAGCAGTGCACTGACAACCAGCCAAAAATAAATAAATAAATAAAAAATGCCAACCACACAGTAATACACTTAAACCATTCACTACACCCTACAAAACACCCTAGCAACCACCTAGCAGTGCCTGGAACATCTTGTCAACCACATTGCAATGATTTGTCAACCATCCTGAACATCCTAGAAACAGCACAGGAACACTTTAATAAAACAACACTCAGAACACCTCAGAAACATTGCAATGAACACAAAACTCATTACACCATAGCAATGCCCTAGCAAATACCTACAAAATTACAGCAACCTCCAAGCAACATTCCTAACAACTTGAACAGCAAAATTATATTGTAATGCCTTGTCAACCAGTGTTAATTTTGACAGCAAATTTGGATTTAGTTTTAGTCATAGTCTTTTGACTAAAATGCCATTTAGTTTTAGTCATATTTTAGTCATCTGAATAGTTTTTAGTTTTAGTCGACTAAATATCATAAGATTTTAGTCGACTAAATCTACAGTAAATTTAGTCGGCTAAAATCTAATGGGTTTAGTTACAGTGCATTTATTAAGAATTTCTCTCAAATTTCCAAACTCATTATTTAGGTTTGATATTAAGGTTTTATCATGATAGACACCGATTTAACTGCTGTGACACACAACATGCCTTTATGTTAAAATGAAATAAACCCACTTCTCATAAAGAACAAGAACATGGTCTTCTTTTTAATGAAATACCAATGGTTATATAGGCTAATTATGCATTCTTTATAGCAACTTGTTTACCATATTCTTCATTCTTTCAAGTAGACATATTTATTTCTATAAATAAATTTAGATTAATCTTTAAGGCTACTAAAGTTTTTTCAGTCAAGAGCAGTGCGTGATTTTCTGTCTTTCTGTTGTTGCTTGACTAACATCAATGGCTCGGACAATAGCAACTAAATTAGGCTGCTGTCCCTTTAAAACCGAATGCACGGCTGCAATGGATGCAATGTACTGATGCATGTTCTCCCGACTGTTTACATTCACTTAAGACGTAATCACTTTACGTGAATACTTGTCAAAACGGACAATTATTTTGTGTGTAATTCTCCGTTCATGAGACGCGAAAGAGTACCTGCACGCTGTGAGATGCGCTTTCTGTGTATGTATGCTTCAGTGTCTGCGCTCAGAAAACCGGACCGAATTTAGTTATCTTGCATCGTCAGATTTATCCATATGTTTGCTCTTCTCTTAGTTCCACATACTGAAATTTTTTAACATTTTATGCAACGTGCAGCAAGTGTATGTTAACTTATGTCCCTCCAGTTCATATGTACGCATCTAACCTCCGAACCACGCAGCAAATTCGTTCTGAATGAATCTCTTCCCAAATCGTCCCTCCCTATAATTTTCGTCTCGTTTTTATACGTTGACGACAATGTCAATAGATTTACGTCATAGTTGTTGTCATTCAAAAAGAGTTTTAGTTCGTTATAGTCGGTTAAAAAAAAATGTTGTTGACGAAAATTATGACGAAAATTTTTCGTCAACGAAATTAACACTGTTGTCAACCATCCCTGAAAAACATAGTAACTGCATAGCAACAGATTTAAAACAGTACCAATGCCCTAAAAGAACACCCTTGAAACCACCTAACAATGCCCTGGCAACCAATAAGGACAAACCAAATCATTGTCCTAGAAATGTAAAAGCAGCGTGAACATTATTCAAGTCTTCTCTTAGTGTTCTACAAAATTATTTATTATCCAAATATATTATGCAAGCAAGACCAACTGAGTCATTATGGTATTCAGTCAAAATTTCAACTGCTGCAGCAAGTAAATTGGGCATCATTAGTCAACATGACAATCCTATTGGCAAGAATAGGATAAATCCCAAAATATATAAACATGTGAGAACAGATTAATGACAAAGCAAAGTGAATTTGTTCCCACATGTGTTTTTGGTAAAGACATCCATCAAAATCAAATAAAAAAAACTGTAGGATTGGCCACAACGGGGTTCCCAGGCATATCAAATTTCAGCTTTTCCAAAAAAGACTATAGATGTTTATAGATGGTGAATCTAGCTGAAAGATTGTAAAGAGAGGACACCTGTGTCAATGCATTTGGCAAGACAGTTGAATTTAAATCAGAGAATGCAACAAAAAATTAAGAAATGCAGATTCAATACTTCCAATGTAGACACTTTTTTAAAATGCAGTTTCAGAAAATGAACCTTAAAGGCATAGTTCACCCAAAAATGAAAATTATGTCATCATTTACTCACCCTCCACTTGTTCCAGACGTGTATCACAAAATAACATATGTGGAATTGTATAACCAAAGATGGATATAAATAATTTTTTTTTCAAAGGCTTTAAAATACAAAAAAAGTATTTTGTATTTCAAATGCGTATTTTAAATACATATATCTGAAATACTGCCCATCCCTGAATATAACCATAAGTTGATGGTAGCCATTGACTTCCATAGTATTTTTTCCCCCATCCTATGGAAGTCAATGGCTACCGTCAACTGTTTGGTTTCCAACATTCTTCAACATTATGTTCTTTTGTGTTCAAAAGAAAAAGAAAAACTCATACAGGTTTTAAATCAGTGGTGTGTAAATGATGACAGAATTTCATTTCTGGGTGAACTATGCCTTTAAGGCTCATTTCATAATATTTGAACATAAATTGTCCCATTTATCTCTTCAGTCTTGTCATTTTGGAGTATCAGAACACTCATAAACTCTTTAATAGTGGATAATGAAAATTTGTTTTTAGGTAGTAGATTCTCTCTCATCCTGTTTTTCTGGTACTAGCGCCTGAGCCAAAACATTTACAGTAACCATAAACACAATAACAGGCCCTGGTCACAGTCCGTCATTTAAGTCAAACCACAGACCGGCACCAACAAACGTGCAACCCGTCTGGTGCCATGGCACATTAACGGTTTAACCCAGAGTTTGGGACGACACAATGCTCTAAACACAAAAATGCAATGAGGTTGCTATAATAATGCCACAACTATCTAAAGACCATATGGAACCCATCTAGTGGAAAGGTTTTGGAGACGGTCTGCGAGTGCCCTGCGAGTGCCATTTCCCGTACTTGCTAAGGAGTTCATGCAATTGCCCTCACAAGCTCGAAAGATGCCTGCAAGTGTTTGAATGCCATCCCCCAACGAAACATGTTTTTGCCTCATGCACAGTGGCAGCTCTGGACTCATTAGTTCTCTTCCGCTGCTTGTTGACATGCATTGAAAGTACTTTCTTTCCCCTTAAGTGGGCCCTGTCTCAGTTTCTCTCTGTGGACTGCATTTGCTTTCTCAAGGCTCTAATTCAATACAAGAAAGCTTGCTGTCCTCTACCTATTGGTGCTCACAGCAAATATATTGTTTAATCTTTTCCTAAGCTCAGATTTATTGGTTTTGGTTTGGGGCCAGGTGGGTTTCTAAAGGAGGGAAATTTGGGTGGCTCATTTTGCATCCTTAGTAACCTGTTTTAGTTATCGTGAGAAATGCCACTGAGAACATACGCTGTTAAAAAAGCCTCATGTTTATATGGAGTCTAAACAGACCTGGAGAGGAACGAGTAGTGTTGCATCAGGTTTAAAAATATTTCTGTGCTGAAATATGGGTGAATGATCTTACAACATGTTCCATATCAATAGCAAAAGAAAAAAAGACATTGCTTTGTACAGTATATAGAAAATTAAGCCTATTGTAGGACAATTGTGCTCAGTTTCAACATTTTCTAGTACATTTTTTAAAATCAGAATTGTATATTTTATCATTAGTTAATGCACTATGGAGTAACATAATATGTTTTTGTTTTTAAATAATAGGACAGGGCTTTATTGCTTTAAAAGTGGAAACATTAGTGTTTAAATAATATGTCAGATTCCTAATAAAGTAATGAAAATTGGTAGGTATACTTAGTTGATGATGGTGTACTAGTTCATGAACATAATGTCAATTATGTAAATTACATTTTTTTAAATTAATATTTAAATTAATATCTATTACACCAACCCTTTTCCACCAGTGGAACTGCCTGTGTGGTATCTTAGTGATGTCCTTGACCAAAAACGAAACTAATTAAACTAAATTGAATGACTAATATTTAATGTAATGCACCTGATTGTAAGCAATAACAAAATGTGCCTCCTTTAATAAGGTCTGTGATGCAGTGTTGAAAATATGTCCTTGTTCAACATAAGCACTCTGTGTTTACTCAGCACAGTTCTCTGAAATATAATACAGACTGTGGAGTTTTACATGTTTGATATCAAAACTCAAAATTACAAACTGAATTGAGTACAACACCACAAGTTGCAGTATTAGAACATAGATAGGAGGTATCATAAAATGCATTAGACAAACAGCAACAACAGGTAAAGTTTCATGACTGATTGCTTTCTAAACAGGAGACAATTAAATAGAGTTATTGCATCACAAAACAAAAACGTTTCCATCATGAATCTTCCAAAAATTGTTCCATTTTTACCCAACACATTTCAGACTTATAACTCTTGAAGCAGAAGAAATCACTGTAAATGTCTTATATTAGAATTCAATCAAAGAGACCATAAATGTGGGCATTTCTTTCCAGTAAATTATAATTCTATAGTGACACTGGTGTGAAAACCCCTTTATTTGCCTTCATCTAACAGAGACTGTGCAAACTCGCTCCTAGAGACTGTTTGCCAGCTTGTGAGTTAATATTTGAATAAATCTGTCCTCTAGGATCTGGGATTTATACCAGTATCCTGAAAGCAACTCTGTCCAAGCCAAAAAAAAAAAGGCATTTGACTGGGTGTCGGCTGTGGCATGCATTTGTTTGCAAGCTGTAGTGTTTGCATTGTGCATGTAGAAAACAACAAGTCACAGACAGGTAGCGTGGTTCAGAGTTTTCGTGAGTTACCATATTAACTGCAGCGCTGGATTGTTTTGAACTTGGGCTTTGCATGTTAAATTAATGCGGTCTGTGGCATTTTGAGACTTTCTCAATTGTCTCTTTCTGCTTCAAGTCACAGTCAAGTGTTACATGATTGACACAGCATGCAGAGCTCTGCTGTATATACAGATGCATCTCAATAAATTAGAATGTCGTGGAAAAGTTCATTTATTTCAGTAATTCAACTCAAATTGTGAAACTCGTGTATTAAATAAATTAAATGCACACAGACTGAAGTAGTTTAAGTCTTTGGTTCTTTTAATTGTGATGAATTTGGCTCACATTTAACAAAAACCCACCAATTCACTATCTCAACAAATTAGAATATGGTGACATGCCAATCAGCTAATCAACTCAAAACACCTGCAAAGGTTTTCTGAGCCTTCAAAATGGTCTCTCAGTTTGGTTCACTAGGCTACACAATCATGGGGAAGACTGCTGATCTGACAGTTGTCCAGAAGACAATCATTGACACCCTTCACAAGGAGGGTAAGCCACAAACATTCATTGCCAAAGAAGCTGGCTGTTCACAGAGTGCTGTATCCAAGCATGTTAACAGAAAGTTGAGTGGAAGGAAAAAGTGTAGAAGAAAAAGATGCACAACCAACCGAGAGAACCGCAGCCTTATGAGGATTGTCTATTCTAATTTGTTGAGATAGTGAATTGGTGGGTTTTTGTTAAATGTGAGCCAAAATCATCACAATTAAAAGAACCAAAGACTTAAACTACTTCAGTCTGTGTGCACCGAATTTATTTAATACACGAGTTTCACAATTTGAGTTGAATTACTGAAATAAATGAACTTTTCCACGACATTCTAATTTATTGAGATGCACCTAGATACACCTGTATGTATATATATATATATATATATATATATATATATATATATTATTATTATTATTTTTTTTTTTCTAGCTTGGAAACAAGATATTGACTGTAAATAATGCTGGGTGTTGTAATTCTATCTGCTAGTCAAGGCCAAGATTTGTTTTTGTTTTGTTTTTTTTGCTGTGAGTTTCAGTCCTGTTCAACGTTAGACATTTTGAATAGAATGGTTGTTGCACATTATATGTTTTTACAGAGAAATTAGACCAAACTGTTACAGTTGAAATAATGCTGAATTCAGTGTCTGTTGGCCCTTTTATTTTGGTCCCTTAAAGTATGAAAAAAATCTTAGCTTTTATGTTCTTCTGTAACCTTGTCAAATGAAATGAAAAATGAAAACAGTTTTTTGAAGTCTAAGATTATTCCTCGACAGGTGATGCAGGTGTAAAATAATCTGCAGCAGAATTGTCTGAGTAAGCCCTGGCCTGTGGGGGAATATTAATTCCCTGCTTAACACAGCTATGAATGGCTCATGGTTTAGAGCTTCTCATGAAGCGACGCAATCCACTCACTCCACTTTCAGCACGGTGTCAAGTTAGGATTTACGGCCAGCAAAACAAGTCAAAGCTGGCTCTCATTGTTTGGTTTTCCCACCTTGCTGAAATCCTGCCCTAGTCGTCATGTTCTTGATAGCTTATCATCCCATTAGTGAGGAATTTAGGACATCTTGGGAAAGTGTTTTAGAGCACCTGCAGTGTAATATGACAGGTATAATAGCCTTAATGTCATGATGTTGCAGTCTAGGAGAGGTGAATTGTGTCAGGTTGAATATAAATGATATGATGAAGACTAATGTTTTTGTGTTTTTATACTTTTGCTATTGTGAAAATAAAATAGTGAACTTAGAAAATGTTAGAAGAATTTGTCGGTAGTTGGTGCTATTATTATTTTGCGTGAATTTCTGAACATGAATTTCTGATATGCACATTTTATTCTGATTGAGATCTATATTCTGAACAGGCGGAAAATATAATTGCATCAACATTTTTGTAGGCCAACCCAGAAGTTTGCATAATCCTGGTTCTCTTGCCAAAAACCCAATAGTATTTTTCCATTGGCTTTGGATTATTGCAGAAAATAAGCACTGTGACCATCAAAACTTGGAGGGTCAGCATCCTCTAGATTTCAGCTCCAACACACTTTATCTAGAAGTTTCTAGTGAGTCCGAAGAGCTTGATTAGCTGGTTCAGGTGTGTTTAATTAACTCTGCAGAGGAAAAGGTTTGGACACCCCAAGCATACATAAATGCGTCATGCCTGCTGCACTTTATTTTGCCTGCAACCTTATAAACTTAATCTTAATTAAGAAACTATACAGAATAATTGTGCTTTTAAAAATTCATCACCAGTAGAGCCAAAAAGTTGCAAATGCAAAAACAATGGTTGCATCAATTTGTTTGAAAGGAGGACCAATGTTGCAACCAGTAACATTCAGTCCGCACAAAAACACAACTTATAAGAAAATACTCCCTGTGGTCTGTGACTAAACCGTGATCAATCGGAACTTTTACTCTTTCTTAATGCTTTTAGAATAGAACATTCCATCTGACAACACCCAATTTTTTCTGTCAGTACACATGGATTTGTCTGGAAACTGTAGACAGTCTTTGCCCTCACATTTTGGCCTCAGCAGGAACAGCACTGATTTCCAGGAAGATAATAAAGAATAATCGGTTATCGGTATCGGCCAAAATTTTCATATCGGTGCATCCCTATTATGAAGTAAAGAAAAGGTGGGTGAAGTAAGTTACAGCCTGTTTGTGACATCCTGACAAACAAGGATAATGTGATCTTGGCACTTGTGTTCAACTGAACCATTTCTTGGAAACAACTGAATGACGAAAAAAGAATGGGTTTGAGATTTTCTCACTGCTATGCTAACTGAATATTGATTGTGATTTTATTTGGTGTCAGCTATTGGGCCACAATTTGGGCCAACCGAGTCATTCAGGAATCCCAATCAAACCAAAAAAAAAAAAAAAACCTTAAAGGGGTCCTATTATGCTTTTTCACTTTTTCAACTTTAGTTAGTCTGTAATGTTGCTGTTTGAGCATAAAAAAGATCTGCAAAGTTACAAAGCTCAAAGTCCAATTCAAAAGGTATTTTAAGGATTTAAATGATTAAATATTCAAAAGGAGATATGATATATTACTTTTCAAAAACTACAACGAACGACTCTTTTGGACTACAACGCATATTTTCCGGGATTTTTGATATCACAGATATCGACGAATGGGACGAGACCTGGTTGAGCTGCATCCACACAAAACCACAAAACCGACACAAAATGATGTAGTATACATGCCAGACCAGTATGTGGCGCTGTAATTCTGCCACAGAGATACACTACAGACAGAGAAGAAGACTTGGACTATGCGCATAAATCTTGCGCGCGGTATACAAACGAACATGGAACAATACATTTATTAATCTGTGTTACAGTTTGTTCATGTTTTTGTTGCTGTTACGTGACATAGCGGTGTCTCACTAGGGGCGAGACGTGCGCTGAAGACGTCATCGTTTCAGAAAATATACGGATTCGCTGTCCACATGAAAACACAAGGGCGGCGTTTTCAGATTTATCCACTCTGGGACCCGGTTTCAAAAAATATTGGTTTCACTCTCCCAAAACGCCAGATACGTGTGGACGAAACGCCTATACGATACAAAATGTATGCGTATACAGCTAAACGCGTCTCCGTGTGGACGGGGCCTTAGAGTGGTTACAATCATCCGGGTTTTAAATCGCGCTCAAATTGATTTGATTTTGATGCAATATTTACACTGAAGCTCACAGGTGGCTATGGTAAGGGACATAACATTTCCCATATGTGAAAAATAATGTGTTTTTCGAACAAGCTAGTATGAGAGCCAGTTCTAGTACACCCCCAAAACAAAATCAAGACTTTGAAAAAAAGCATAATAGGACCCCTTTAATGAAATATCAAGCTGCATACCAGTGTGAGACCAGTTCAGATATCTTGTCCTTGCGTACATGACTTGCTCCTTGCAGTGCATTTCCTCTGTAACACTCAACAATGGATTAGCTGTGGACCACACACCATAGGGAAGAGCAGAGAAGTTATGGTATCTCTCCCACCAGCCACTGATAAAGGACCTCTTGAATCACTCCTCTGGCTGTCCTCCAATGCAGGATCATGTGGGGGGAAAAACACA
Organism: Sinocyclocheilus grahami; assembly: GCF_001515645.1. Classification (NCBI taxonomy): domain Eukaryota; kingdom Metazoa; phylum Chordata; class Actinopteri; order Cypriniformes; family Cyprinidae; genus Sinocyclocheilus; species Sinocyclocheilus grahami. The sequence continues at coordinate 78,748 of NW_015506325.1, read as the reverse complement.
CTTGACTTGGCACCGCAACCCTGTGGAAAGCATGCCTACCATTCTTCACAAAGTTTGATTCGCCTCTCCTGGTTCCATTGCGTCAAAATAAAAGTCTGACAGAAGAATTGAGGTGTTGCTGTATGGCCACGAATAGATTCTGTGAATCTGCTAGATTTAAATATGCAAAAAAAAACATGATAATATTATTTAACTGTGTGCATCTAGGATACATAAAAACTATAACTGTAGCTATAAATTAGCCTTAACAAGACAAGGAAGTCTGGCACTTCATTCTGCGGAAAAAAAATTATAATAAATATAATTTCCATATCACTAATTTCCGCCACAGAATGTCATCAATATACAAAATATTGTAAAAATTAAATCAAAAACTGTTGGTCATTGTTAGCAGACCAATTAAATACAAGAGACAATGAGGTAAACAATATAATAGCAAGAATATATTTTCTTCCTTCTTAGGACCAAAGGTGCTTATTGTTAGAAACACCTGCTCATGTGCAGTATCTGTTCAAAATGTGTTACATTAAATGCAGTTTGAAGCTAAAAGTCCCTACATTACAGTCCAATTCATTGATTGGCTGGTGTCAACGTAAATAACAGCCCCACTCTCTCTTCCTCTCCCTTTTTAATATAATTAACCACTGTTTACAGTGACTCTTACATAAACCGACCTGGGCACATCTTAACTGTCTGGCCCTACATCCAAGACTTCTTCCTGTCATTGAGAGGCTGTTATCTAACTGCTGTTTGGTGAGGTATGCTCAGGCATCAGTCATTCGTTCCAGGCTACTTCGCAGAAGTCATTTGACCCATTTTCCTCAGGCAGATCCCATAAAGATAATCCTCTCGGTGACAAAACATATGTGCCAACATAAATGATAATAAATCTGTATATAAGCTGGGTTGGGGGCTGGGTACTACTTGTGGAGTAAAGGTAAGATGGGCTTTGACAGTTAAATATGGCACAACAGAGCTCTGTTCCGAAACCTAGTAAGCTGCCTATCTAGACAGCAAGTATCATTAAAACACAAAGATGCTTCCAGTCAGTAGACAACATAAGTCTGCCTTTGAAAATACCACAAAACCAGTCTTAAGTCGCTGGGGTATATTTGTAGCAATAGCCAAAAAAAACAAATGTATGGGTCAAATAATGATATATATGTTTCTTTTATGCCAAAAATCATTAGGATATTAAGTAAAGATCATGTTCCATGAAGATATTTTGTAAATTTCCTACTGTAAATATATTAAAACTTATTTTAACTATTTTTGATAAGTAATATGCATTGCTAAGATCTTCATTTGGACAATTTTAAAGGCGATTTTCTCAATATTTCGATTTTTTTGGCACCCTCAGATTCCAGATTTTCAAATAGTTGTATCTCGGCCAAATATTGTCTTATCCTAACAAACCATACATCAATTGAAAGCTTATTTATTCAGCTTTCAGATGATGTGTAAATCTCAATTTCGAAAAATTGACCCTTATGACAGGTTTTGTGGTCCAGGGTCACATATTATTTTAAAAAGTATATTTTTACAGAGCGTTTATTACTTTAGTTTGCATAGTTTGCACAGTGCATAAACTTCTAAATGTCTGATCAGTAGTCCCAACAGATGATTCAATTTAACTGTGGAAAATTAAGGTATAAAAAGCAATTGCAATAATTTTATAAAATAAACACAGAGCTAACAAAAATATGTTCAAAGACAGTTTTGCTAACCTTTTTTTTTTTTTTGCCTTTACGGTATGAAAACATTATTTTATTGGATGTTCTTTGAACGCTATGTTTTTTTTAACTTTTTTTTTTTGGTTATGTGAATGTTAAGACATTAAATGAATGTCAAACAATCTCAGTCACCATGTCTGTCACCTTTTGCACTACATCTCCCAGAATCCTCCCTGGTCCACCACCTGCTCAAGGTCCACAATCATCACCAGCTGTCTTCAATCACCTCATCACCCCTGCACCAGATATAAAGACACTCCACACGTACACTGCCTGGTTTCATCCATTTCCAAGACTGCTGTCATTTGGATTGTATGCTTACCTCTTCTCCTTCTCCTTCTCCTTCTCCTTCTCCTTCTCCTTCTCCTCTTCAGTCTCCGTGTTCCTGCTCCTCATTCCCCAGTTTCCACACAGACGATCTGCAAACAAAGGAAAGCTCTTCCTTTCATATCAGTGACTGTTAAACGTGTGTGTGTGTGGAACTCCACCTGCAAGTTCCCCGTCTGCATTCACCATCATTGCTGCCTGTTGCTTTCACTCTGCCAATTTCACCTATCTATCAATAAAGAGTTTGATTGTGTTTACAAGTCTTACACCGTCTCTCCAGTCTGTGTTTCGTTATGTATATACACATATGTAACATTACTGGAAAAAAGTTGGCTCATAACTTTGAGAACCATATGCCAGAACATTCTCTTTCTGCACAAAAACAACGTGCAACAATGTTTTACTACCAAATTATAATGTAATAATGAATTTAACCAACACTAGTAAGCTTTTTTTTTTTTCAAAATCTCGCAATTCTGGGGCATGTGTGTTCCCGAACATGATGAATGATGGGATACGGTTTTCCTCAAATACCACTCCAAAGACTTACTGGAGATTTAGTATGCTTTAAGGTCATTGAGCTTTGGCATTTTTCAGATTTGGGCAGTTTTGAGCACTTACTGTCACGTGCAAGGCCACTAGTGTGGGTATTTGGGGCTGGACCCTTATTTTGGGCAAACTTCAACAACAACATTGCAAGTATGCAATCCCAGAATCCATTGCGGCAAACACAGTGGAAAATTAACATTCCAAATCAGTCACTGAATTTCAGTTATTATGCTGCCTATGTAGACAGCTGGGCAGCATGCTAAAGCTAATCAAGGATGTTGTGGTTAAGCATAGACTGAAGGTTTTAGTTAGGACAACACATTGAAGGTATTCAGGGATAAATCAAGATGGATTGCACCAGACTCTGACAGCTTGCAATAAATACCTCTTTCGTTGTGTGCAATTAAGTTGTGGAAAGGAGCTGTTTTCAAATTGTAAATTCCTTTCTGGTATTAGCTCAATTATGCCCATTTGAGGGTCAACAAAAAAGTTGCTGGTGAACTTTTCAGCACAGAACATAGCAATTCAGTTTTCCACACAAAATAAGAAATGTTATATTATTATTATTATTATTATTATTATTATTATTATTATTTGTCAGCCTCAAACTTCTGTATTTCTATATAGGTTGTATAAACTATACTAAAATAAAGTAAAAAATTTTATTAAATGTGAGCAATGTTTTCCCATTAATTCACCGCCATAATGCTAAGGTTGATACTGGTTGCCAGGGTGTTGCTATGGTATATATATGTAGTATATATACATAACTGACAGTAATCAAAAATGAGCAGGTTAAAAACAGCATTGTTTGGACAGAAAACATTGAGAGTTTTAAAAATATATATATTCTTTTGTCTTTCACAGAAGAAAGAAAGTCATAGAAGCACAAATTTTTTTTTTTTTTTTGCATTACACACTTAACAGCATTAATGTGACTGAGTTCATAATCATTTAAATAATGTCAATAATAATTCACGGACACACTAGAATACAAATGAATGACCCACCCATATCCATTTACTAAAAAAACACTTAATTTCACTGTGTTCATGCACAGATGAGTAATAATCTAAATTGACACACCTGTGCAAATATGTTCCTGAGATCATTAAGTCACACTAATACTAAAACAAATGGACTTTGCGCTGACTTGCCAACATCTTTCTTTGTACATTTGTATAACAACTTACAGTCCATGTGTCTATGTTAAGCGATGCTATTTCCAGTTTAGGAGGATTTCTGGACAGTCTAGCCAATCTAAGATTAGAGCCGAAGGCCTTTGATGTCATGTCCCTCACGGCCGTAAGCCATTTGTAACAGCCCAAAACATGCTTTTCACATTAGTTAGAAGGAAACACTGATTCTGAAGGGTGATGTGGATTCAAACCAGTTCTCAGTCAAAGAGAAAGCTATGTGTATTAAAGGAAGATTGGAGGTTCAAGAAGTTAAGATCAATCAGCAACACTTATAATGTTGAATAATGTTCATTTTATTTCCTTTTCTTTCTTTGGGTTACAGTGAGGCACTTACAATGGAAGTGAATGGGGCCAATTTATAAACATTAAAATACTCTCTGTTTCATTATATAGCTCCAAAACATAGCCAAATATGAGTGTTAACATGATTTGTCTATGGAAAATTACTTACTAACTTTTTTTAGTGTGTGTGTGTGAGTAAAGTAACATCCAGTTTTACAAGTTCATTGCCATGATTTAAACGGCTTTACAGCTCAAATAATAGCATCCATAAAAATGAATTAATTGTGGCCCAAACCCATAAAAGGCTAAGGACTTTGTTCATTTCTTTCTGACTATCGGGGGCATTTTGGGGCCCTTAACATGCTCAAAAACTCTTTGAGACTTTGCACACACATGTTGGAATCTGCAGCCATCAGGCTTGGGCAGAAGGTCACATGGGGGCGTCACTCTGTGTTGTTATCGTTATAGTTGTGGTATGAACGTCCCTATAGAATTAGGAAAAAAAAAACATCTGCAGTGAATGGGTGCCATCAGAATGAGAGTCCAAACAGCTGATAAAAACATCAAAATAATCCACAAGTAATCCACACCACACCAGTCCATCAGTTAATGCCGTATAAAGCGAAAAGCTGCATTTTAGTAATAAACAAATCCATCAAGACATTTTAACTTTAATAAGTTAACTTAACTTTTAAAATATGAGTCTATAATCCATAATAACGTAATAACAAGTTCAGTAAAGCAATAAGTGACTTACATTTTAGACATAATATTGCTTGTTTTGCTCAATTTTGCCAACACAATAGCTCCAAACAAAGATCACAGCACTGTTTTGCATCTCTGAGCAATGGACGGTGTTTACTTATTGAATGAATCAGCTTTTTGAACGAATCGGTTGAATAAATGATTCAGTGATTCACTCATTAACACAGTCAAATGCTTTGTTTCTGAATGAATCAGCTGTTTGAACGAATCGGATGAATCTCAATGACTCACTCATTAACAGTCACTTGCTGCCACCTACTGGCGGTTTTAATTTCACATTTCGACTATTTTTTCATGTTTAAATTATTTTAAATATCAGTATTCAACGTTTTATGTTAAAAACAAAACATTATGCCTAGTTATGCATCTGTAACTGCAGGTTAAATGCATCCATGTCCCTTCTGAGATACATAAACTGTGTAAATACATCTAAATGCTATTTCAGATGCAGATTCCAGAAATGTTTTCTTATGTTGGAATGAAAGACACTAAGTACTGGATGAAGTGCTTCTTATTCTTACCCAAAAATACAAAATGGAAGAAAGAGTTACAACTCAACACAATCTTGC
>NW_015506325.1:66547-73034 GCF_001515645.1 Sinocyclocheilus grahami | reverse complement strand
TATATATATATATATATATATATATATATATATTTGCTTCTTTTCTATTTTCCATTTTCCATTTACTTGTTCTTTCAATACTTAAGTACGTTTAAGTACAATAAATATCATATACTTTAATACTTTTACTCAAGTAATATTCTAAACGGTGACTTCAACTTCTACCAAAGTCATTTTCTGGTAAGATATCTGTACTTTTACTTGAGTATGGCTTTCAGGTACTTTATACACCACTGGTTTCTTATAAACACAGCCTTTCAATGTACAAGATGTTAACTGATGGACTGGAGTCGTGTAGATTACCTACTTGTGGATTATTGTGATGTTTTTATCAGCTGTTTGGACTCTCATTCTGACGGCACCCATTCACTGCAGAGGATCCACTGCTGAGCAAGTGATGCAATGCTACATTTCTCCAAATCTGTTCAGATAAAGAAACAAACTCATCTAAGCCATCTTTGGATGGCCTGAGGATGAGTACATTTGCACCTAATTTTCATGTTTGAATAAACTATTACTTTCTAGATGTAGTTATCATTATCATCCTTGGTGTGCACAACCTTTTAAGATTTTTTTTTTAAAAAGGTATGAGAAATGATTGTTTGTGGTAATCTACATTATGCCACTAATGGTGTCAACTTAACTTCTGCAGCCATAACTTTTACATAGACAGTATATGGACAATATTATACACACAGGCTACGTCATTTATACATTTAATTAATTTTGTCGTTGTTAAGCATTCACCTGTAGGCCACTCTTGTTGAATTGTTTCAGATCCAGCTAACTGAATGAGCAGGGAACTACTCCAGTTTTTGTCATGTAATCAGTGCAAAGGTGCCCAGGAACATATTTGCAATATGGAATAACACACTAATAAGGAGGCACGCAAACTATGTCTTCCAAAAATCTGTGGTTAGTTACAACATCAAATGAAGCTGGCCAAAGAGAGTGAATTGTCTAAGTGCAAAAATACACCACAAATTCCATTTAAAAAATGTATCCTGAAAAATGATCCTGTGTTTCCAGTGCATATTCCAGCACAATAAATTTAAGAAGCATTTGGTAGAAGTTAGAAAAATATTTATCTAGAGGCCATGGTTATATTATCCAAATATTTGATTCAGTATTTGGTGGAACAACTCGACATTCCTCAAATCCGCCAAAGAAAATCTCAAATAAACTTGTCGTTTTGCACATTATGTGTTTTGTCATTTTTTAAAGTACAAATAACATTGTATGGGTAATATATAACATTTTATTGTTCAAAGATTTCTCCTTTTCATCATCTAGCACTAGTTTTTGCACATGACCACCAGCCTGATGTTACAATAACACTCTTTTGAGTTACAGACAGATTTTGTTACATTGGTCAGCTGTTCAGAACTGTGTTCGCTCTGGTCCGGTCCCAAAACTAGCTATATTTGGTTATCAACCACCTCCAGGAGTCTATTTTAGGCTGTGGGAAAAGTTAGGCCATCTTCATTGAGAACTCTGCGTCACTGTCTCGCTAACGGGAAAGACCCACACATATCATGGGAAAGCGTTATTTTGGTGTTCTTCCCCAAATAGCTGCTCTATTTTTGGAGTGTCACTCTTAGTTTTGACCCAAAAGACCGTTTAACACATCATTGAAATGGTAACTGAAACGTGAACTTGATGAAGCACTTCCACGCGGAGCCGCTGCCTCCCACAGGAACAAAACACCGTCGGGCTCTATCTACTGCTCACACCTGAGTATAGCACAATTAATAAGAAACCTTCATGAAGGAAACCTTGTGCATCAATTTAAGACCGGTTACTCAGAGGACAAAAATATCCATGTCAAAAAACGGTCGTAAGCATATTATATATATTAACATTTTCCCCCGACAAAAGTCTTTTTTAACAACTCAGTCCATAACTACCAAGAAAAAAAATATATCATTCACTCACACACATTTATCAGGACACATACAAACCACACTCTGATATCCATACCAATACACCCATTACATAATTAATTACATCATTTAAATTCAATTGGCTTTTTTTTTTCCAGCAGATGCAGAAAACTGGAAAAAGTGAGTATTTGCTCAATAGATCAAAGCTGACAAAATGCTGCTATCAGGTGGGTAAAATAAAATACAAATAAATAAAAGTATATAGTACATGTTTTGAAGCCTATTAACAAAGGCCCTTTTGTCCCCTGCTTATGACGGTGAAAGATTACTATTATTTATTATTTAAATGTGTTCTAATGTCCCAATGTTGAGCTAGTGAAGCACTTATTGTGTATAATATTAGGAGATGTTCTGTAGAAAGATTTCTGCATAACAAACCATAAAGATTTTATTACATTAGTGAAAGCCATTTGAAAACGTTTGAACTTCAGTCATTTTAATGACAGTCACAAAACATACTGCGCAGATGAATTTTTAAAAAATTGTATTTTATTTTTTCTGGATGATGCATTTATGATGATTTTTTAAAATAAAATAAAATAATAAAAGGGTTATTTTAAGGTTATGCAACTCATATGGACCATGTCTATAGTAAAAGAAACCATAAAGATTTTATTACATTAGTGAAAGCCATTTGAAAACGTTTGAACTTCAGTCATTTTAATGACAGTCACAAAACATACTGCGCAGATGAATTTTTAAAAAATTGTATTTTATTTTTTCTGGATGATGCATTTATGATGATTTTTTTAAATAAAATAAAATAATAAAAGGGTTATTTTAAGGTTATGCAACTCATATGGACCATGTCTATAGTAAAAGAAAAAAAAAACTAAATTAAATGAGACGAAAAGATAATTTTCTGGTATTTTCAAAAAAAAAAAAAAGTGTTTAATATGACATGAAGGTGGGGAAAATAGTGACTGATTTTTATTTTTCATTTTCGGGAGATGTTATGATGCATCTTTAAACTGGCATTAAAATAAAATAAAAATAAATATTGATCTGACAAGAGTAACTATAGCCTGGAGTGAAGTATGTTTTCTGTTTTTTTTTCTTCTTCTTCTTCTAATTTCTATAACATCTAACAGACATCCAAAGAGGTCAAAATGTGAATTTGCTTCCATGGCTCTCTGCTAAGAATTGTGGGCAATGAAAAAGTGCCACACAGACATAAAATAAAGAGAGGCACTAAAAAAAAAGTGCTATAAAATATCAGAAGGATCATTCAAACTACGGGTAACTGAGCTGAATTTATACAACGTGACAGTAAGCAGAAATAGATAACAAATCAAAATGTTACATTCACAGTGGGAACATGATCGGCCACAATCCCTGCATACACTGTCCTCTACTGGACAGAGTATTTCAAATACAAACACAGTGCATTGATGGCTTACTGAGTCTGCTGCAACTGCTGCATGATTCTTCAGGAATCAAGTTTATTGGTAACTGAGTTTCAAATATGATTTATTATTATTAGTGTTTTACTTTGAAGAATTGCACATATAGCCACGGAAAGAACTGTTCAAAGCAGATTCTTTCCGTGGCTGCTATATAATGATTTACATTAGTCCTCTTTCATTCATCAAGGCATATTTGGGGTAAATTTTATATTTAAGGATATTTGTGTAGCATACGATTATACTGAAGAGTAAAATGTACCCACGTTTTTTTTTTGTTTTTTGAGTGTAGGGAAAAGCCTTAAAAACGACCCTTTATATGAAATTGCAATGTAAAAGTTAAATGACCTTGTCCATTCCCTGCTTTAATTGCTATCTAATATCTAACATTATCAATGTTGAAAACATTTGTGCTGCTTAATATTTTTATGTGGATATCATGATATCAAAAAGTTTTTAATGCATTTATTAACATTTATTCAGCAAGGATGCATTAAACTGATCAAAATGGAGTGCAACTATTTATAATGTTACTGACGATTTCTATTTCAGATTACTTTTCATTTAACTTTCTTTTCATCAAAGAATCATGAAAACAAAGTATTTTTCACAAATAAATAAATAAATATTTAATAAAAATTAGGGCTGAACGATAAATCACATGTGATATTTAACGCGCATCTTGTTAGTAAAGCCGGTTCTGTAATCAGTGGTAAATCTCCATCACGTGCGTGCTTTCACATTGAGCAGCATTAACTGCACAGAGCCGTTGTTCACTGACGAGCTGCGCAAAACCACATTCAAATTCATGCGATTTTTTGCGCAGCTTGTCAATGAACTGCGATTTATCGTGCAGCCCTAATAAAAATATAATTAAAAAGGAAGTAAACACTGTAACCAACAGGGCACTCAGTATTCTGGGAAGTTTGTATGCATTGGGAATCATATTTTTTCAAATAAAGCCAAGGTAACACTCATTTTACATACAGCACACAGTGAAAATGACATGAATATGACAGTGGGCAAATACATAAAGCGCAGCATAATTTGAAATCACGAGTTTAAAGTTTGTCGATTGCGCGTCTCCAGTGAAGCTGAACTCCCCTCCTGTCCGTATTCAATTCGCACGGACCATAGGACCGACTGTCACAGAACACGCGATCATGCAGGTCACATGCACACTTCACAAGCTATCAACTAGATTTGACTAAGTCTGTAAGGTTTGTGAAATTAAATGTTCATTAGTCATTCAAAGATTTATTTAAATTATATATATTTTACGGAATGCTGATGGCAAACGAGAAAGTATTATAATGTTTGCCTTTAATAATATTAAAGCAATCGTTATAATACTTTTTTAGTATTTTTTATATTTTATATTTTAGTACTTTTTTAATTCCTTTAATAGTTCTATCTGATTATTAGATAAACTTCTATCCGTATTAGACAGAACTGTTAACGATGACAGCGAACAAGAGGGAGAATGTGAGCACAGTGTGCTCAGGCGCTGCCGCTCTCAGCGCCGTCAAAATAAAAATCTGCCTCGTACACATCGTCCAAACAGAAAAACATATCGGCCGATGCCGATATTTGAAAAATGGCAGTTATCGGCCGATATATCGGTCGACCACTAAAGATTATATTTGTTGTACTTGCTACTTATCACCAATATTAGACTAATTATAATTACAATCCTCTAAACAGACTGAAACAGAATATGGGTGATATTTACAAGAGACTGATGCAAAACCAATTAGGATTTATGGCTTACGTTAAAATTTTAATTGCAGTTACCTTATAAATCTCCTCATACGTCTCCTCATCGATTTCCACAGTCGTCACTGTCTCTTCAACATCTCCAAGGATCATGTTCAAGTGCTGGTCATAGGCCTAATGTGAAAAAATAATAAGAATAAAAAACAAACAAACAAACAAATATACACTGCTGTTCAAACGTTTGGTATCGGTAAGATTTTTAAGGTGTTTTAAAGAAGCCTCTTCTGTTCATCAAGGCTGCATTTATTTGATCAGAAATACAGAAAAAACAGTAACATTGTAAAATATTATTACCATTTAAAATACTGGTTTTCTATTTTTATACATTTTAAAATGTAATTTATTCCTGTGATGCAAAGCTGAATTTTCAGCATCAATACTCTGTCTTCAGTGTCACACGATCCTTCAGAAATCATTAAAATGTGCTGATTTATTATCAGTGTAGGAAACAGTTTAACGGCTTAACATTTCTTTGGAACCTGTGATACTTTTTTTCAGGATTATTTGATGAATAAAGTTAAAAAGAGCAGCATTTATTCAAAATAGAAATATTTTGTAACAATGTAAGTCTTTATTATCACTTTTTATCAATTTAACACATCTTTGCTGAATAAAAGCATTAATTTATTTCAATAAAAAAAATACTGACCCCAAACTTTTGAACAGTAGTGTATATTGTTACAAAAGATTTCTATTTTAAATAAATACTGCTCTTTTTAACTTTATTCATCAAATAATCAAACTAAACCAAAGTTTTGAACGGCAGTGTGTATATATATTTATAGTTAGTAAATTATATAAAATTTTATTATTTAATTATATTAAAAAGTTTGATTGTTTGATTCTAAGTTATCTATATAATGTAAAAGTAAACGTTGACTGTTGAGCAAGTAATTTAGGGTTATTACAGTAAACTAAAACCATAAAATAAATTGTTAATTCAATTAAAATAAAATTTAACTGAAATAAATAAATAACGTATTTTATTTCAGCTAGTTGCCAAAGCAATATTTCTCATTTTCATTTTATCCTAATACCCAATACTAAAACTAGAATAAAAACTATACAGACATATAAAAGAATACAATTACAAAAAAAATAAAAAGAAACTTTTACGAAAATTACAATGCACTAAATATGAAAAACTAATAGTATTACATTTATATTAAATAACCCCAATGTAATTAAATTAGAAGAGCTTAATTTCTTTTATCACCGTGTTGTTCTGCGGTAACAAACTTTTAAAAGGAATGAGATTTGCTCATCAGTAAAAACACAGGCAGCTTAATGAACGAGAGAGAGAGAGAGAGAGAGAGAGAGAGAGAGAGAGAAGGAATGGGGGGGCGCGAGAGGGGGGGGGAGTGA
>NW_015506325.1:37248-66524 GCF_001515645.1 Sinocyclocheilus grahami | reverse complement strand
GAGAGAGAGAGAGAGAGAGAGAGAGAGAGAATGCATGATGCGTTATTTGTTGCGTGCCGGTGCATGTGTAATATATTTTTACAGAGTTCTCCATGCAGGGTCTCAATCAGATGTTTTTCCCATTTGGTGAAATCTTGATTTGGATTTGTCAGTGGACCTCACACCTCACTGCCGTAGAGGGCAATGGGCTCAATTACTGATTCTAATATTTTCAGCCAAATTCTAATGGGGATCTCTATAGGACATTGCCGTTTGATGGCGTAGAAGGCCCTGCGTGCTTTATCTCTCAGTTCAAATTGAAATTGAAAAATTGAAATTGAGAGAGAGAGAGAATGAATGGATGGATGAATGAGTGAGACAGAGAGAGAGAGTGAGACAGAGAGAGAGAGAGAGAGAGAATGAATGGATGAGTCAGAGAGAGAGAGAATATGAATGGATGAGTGAGAGAGAGAGTACAAACAGACACAAACTGTAAGCAAAATCAAACAACCAACCAACTGGAAAAACTAGAATTAGCAATCAAAGATAACCAAAACCCATTAGGTTTCCCAATAACTGATAAAGAACTTAAAGAAAAAAAATCAAAAACCTCCAACTCAAAAAAGCATCTGGACCTGATGGGATATTAAACGAAATGATAAAACACACAAGTAGTAAATTCCAATTGGCCATTCTAAAACTATTCAATGTGCTTCTGAGTGTAGGTTACTTCCCTGACATCTGGAATCAAGGCTTGATAATACCAATCTTTAAAAACTGAGATAAATTTGATCCTAACAACTACAGAGGCATCTGTGTGAGCAGCAACCTGGGAAAGTTATTCTGTAGCATAATAAATGCTCGACTATTAGACTTCATAACCACACACAAAAGAGGAGGAGAGAGAGAGAGAGAGAGAGAGAGAGAGAGAGAGAGAGAGAGAGAATGAAAGAGTGAGAGAGAGAGAGAGAGAGAGAGAGAATGAATGGATGAGCGGGAGAGAGAGAGAGAAAAAATGAATGGATGAGGGAGAGAGAGAGAGAGAGAGAGAGAGAGAGAGAAAATGAATGGATGAGCGAGAGAGAGAGAGAAAATGAATGGATGAGCGAGAGAGAGAGAGAGAGAGAGGGAGGGAGGGAGACTCTCACGTGCAGTCTGCCGCGCAGTTCTCTGTCGTTTCGCATCTTCACATAGATCCGCTCATCCAGACTCAGCCGGATCAGATCCAGAGGCTCTTCCACGGTGTTGGTGGTTTGTTGCTGCAAATTAAGTTTCAGTAATTTTCATTACAATAATACAGATGAACAACCGCCTGAGAGCTGCTGGTTATAAACTGCCTCGACATTCTCGTGTGTTCAGTGAGACATACATAAAAACACCCGCTGTGACCGAGCTCCGCGACTACCAAACTATTAAAAACATACACTTGCTTATATAAAACAAAACAGCATACCTGCTCAGCGTCGTCCGCCATCTTTCAAAGTTACCCAAAATGCTTTTCACTTGTCTCCCACAAATCATTGGACGGCAGATGCTTCCTGTCAGACTAATATATTCCTCCAGGGGGCGCTTGATGGCCCAGAAAACCGAACGCGCCGTCGAGAGGCATTCACATTTTAGGAAGGATTTTGTCTTACAGGACAAATTTGTACACAAAAAAGTGTGATATTTTACATCTATAAATTTCAAGGACGGTGTAACTGATATATAAATGAAAATCAATCTTTGTAAAAACATATCCTTAAACATCTTTATGCATTCTTGTCCAGCATCTCAAACGTCGTTGATTGGTCCATTCCGGCCAGCGGTGAGGAAAGTAACGCTTGGACGCGATTCTTCAGCAGTGACATATATGTATGTATATAAATGACCAGATTCATCATCTGAAAGCTGAATAAATAAGCTTTCCATTGATGTATGGTTTGTTAGGATAGGACAATATTTGGCCAAGATACAACTATTTGACAATCTGGAATCTGAGGGTGCAAAAAAAATCTAAATATTGAGAAAATCGCCTTTAAAGTTGTCCAAATGAAGTCCTCAGCAATGCATATTACTAATGATAATACAGTTTTGATATATTTACGGTAGGAAATTTACAAAATATCTTCATGGAACATGATCTTTACTTAATATCCTAATGATTTTTGGCATAAAAGAAAAATCTATAATTTTGACCCATACAATGTATTTTGGGCTATTGCTACAAATATACCCGTGCTACTTATGACTGCTTTTGTGCTCCAGGGTCATGTGTGTGTGTGTGTGTATAGCTATATATACCGGTTAATCGATGTGTGATGATAATACCGGTATCACTGAGGGTGTGGGGTTCGTTGGGTTTTCCCCCTCTTTTCCTTCACTTTTAAATAGCTTGTAATGGGCAATCACGTTCAGTGGTGGGTGGGGGTGCTGGGGGGTTCAAGAGGGGCACCTCAGCCAATGAGGGCAGAGGAGCAGTGGCTCTAGCCACCGGGCCACCCCCCTGTGCACGGCCCTACTTACCAATAAGTCTTTTCATACAAAGATCCAATACAACACATAACCCAGATAGCACACGTACATCAGCAAGATGTCTGATAAAGATCTCTTCATCTGCTGTGCACAAACATCTGATAGACATCTCACATTCATTCTAAATCATAAACATCTTAAAGACATCTTCTAAACGTCTATTTGACATCTGAAACGTCCAATAGACGTAGCCTACTGCAGATGAACAAACACTAAAAATACAATACACTCTATAAAAGACGTTAAATATACGTCTCCGTGATGTACGTGTGAATCAGGGAAAGCACAATATACAGTAAATACGCTAAACAAAAAAATCTTATTTTTCTCAATGCATAAAACAACAATTTAACACCTATTGTGATTAAGAAAGCGGTAAGAAAATTATTTACAATAACATCAAATAGAAAATCTTTACACTCTCTCGCAAAGGTGAGACTTTGTGGTTCATTGCTCATAACACGAGCAAGACCAGTGGAACATTTTTCACAAGCGTCTCTAAACACTTCACATGAGGTAAACGTACTTATAGAGGTGTTAGCCACAGGTGAGCAAAGCAGCGCAGATGTAGCTTAACTAGAGACCCAATTATATTGTTGTAGGCTAACTGAAGGAACTGTGATTTGTTACCTCCCCTGATTTGAAATGAATAAACATAAATTACCTAGAAAGTATAGAAATTAGCTAGAAAGTATAAATTACCATTCACTTTTGCCTTCAACGTTTTGTCTACAAGTTTTGTCCAATTTTGTAACAACATGAGTGTGCATGTGTGTTTATTTTATCACTGAATATATATTACATAAGGAATCAAATACAGTCAGACTGACTGGTTATTATTCCAATATAACACAACCACTTACCAAATAAACATGAAATACTGATTTGAATTTAAATTAGTTTATTATGCGAGGAGAAAGACAGGAGATAAACTATCACATCAGTTTATAAAAACAAATCTGACTACAGAATGCAAATGAAAACAACTACAGCAAGTTATATGGAGAGAGTGAGAGAGAGAGAGAGAGAGAGAGATTGTATCAAACAAAACCTCTTTCCAAAAATCTATATTTTGGGATTGTGTTGTTTGGATTTCAGCCCAGCTATACATAAAACATCTGTCTGAAAAATGTGTATTAGGCAGAAATCAAGTATGTATTCAATGCACAATAATAGCAGCAGTGAGAGAGAGAGAGAGAGAGAGAGAGAGAGAGAGAGAGAGAGATTGTATCAAACAAAACCTCTTTCCAAAAATCTATATTTTGGGATTGTGTTGTTTGGATTTCAGCCCAGCTATACATAAAACATCTGTCTGAAAAATGTGTATTAGGCAGAAATCAAGTATGTATTCAATGCACAATAATAGCAGCAGTCATTTCTGGCAAGTACCTGTAATTGTTCATTCTGCAAGCTCGAAAAATCTCAAAAGTAATCCATAGCTATACAATACCTGATAAATGGCATTTAGTCAAATACAATAAGAAGCGTAGCTGAATGAGGTCAGTTATGGTTAAGTGCTCTTGATTTCAGCAGCTGTAGAAGTGCACAGGTGCTGTTGACTTGGCTGGACTGAAAGCTTTGACATGGTGTGCAAAGGTCCACCGCAGCAAACTGAAACAGCAACAGGAAACCAATATTGCATTGTAAACGAAATGCACATGCATTGCTGTTTAAATGAACCCTCTTTAAACTGTCTGTTGGAAAGTCAATGGGTTCCAATGTTGTTTTTGGACCCTATGAAATGTCTTTCATTGTATGCACAAAAGTAGTTGAAGCATTCTTCGAAATGATCTTCTTATGTGTTCAGCAGAAGAAAGGGACAGGTTGGAATGGCAAAATGTTATATTAATTATGCTTTCTCTTGGTTTACCTGCACAGGCGTTGTTTGAGTCACAATGATCAGAAGACCATTCAACAGAGCAGATATGAGGGTAAAATCTAACAATGTTTGAGATTAGTTTCAATGAACTTCACCACTGTATGATTCGGGATCTTTATATTCAGCACTGTGCAATGGATTTTGACCTTTTTTTAATCTTAAAAGAATGCAATGTAAAACATCAGTAACATTTCAAGTCACTCACAATTGATGAGTAGTCTGGTCCCATCACTGTATTTTAGAGTAGTGGTCACACATTAATAATCTCCTAACTCCTCAATAGTGAGATTATTTATTGAACAGACAATGTAGAGGAGCAAGTGCGTAATATCAGAACTGGAGAATCTGCTGGTTTCAATAATAACCAATTAACCACCTTTACATTACAGTTTATGGTCACATTTTGACCCATATGTGTTAAGTTGATCTGTTAAAATCTCTGCAGCTCAACACCACATGAGCAGATCTGTGATAAAACACACACACGTTTACTTAGCTATCTAAATGGGGACATTCTATAGGCGTAATTGTTTTTCTACTGTACAAACTGTATATTATATCACCCTACACCTAAACCTACCCCTTACAGAAAACTTTCTGCATTTTTACAATTAAAATAAAACTCTGTTTACTTTATTTTTATACCAGTTTTACAAATGAGGACATCCCCAAAGGGAGGTTTTTGGAGATTTTGTCAGGTTTAGCTCACTTTTGGGTACAAATTTGTCCCCAAAATATGGTTAAGTAGGTACACACACACACACACACACACACACACACAAAGCAATTTGCATTATAATTGTGTCTAAAACATCATAAATGTATTAATTAACAAAGCACATTGAATACTATTTTATATATATACAGCATATATATATATATATATATATATATATATATATATATATATTTATGAAGTACTCAGAGAAGAAGCTGCATGGATTTCAGGATGTTAAAATACTTCAGCATGACTTTAGAGTTAAAACTTTACACCTGAGGACAAGAGGAAGTTAAGGGAGGTTTGCTCTGACCACATGTATATTTGTGCAAAACTCAACCATTGACATATATATATATATATGGTCTTCAGAAATTAAAAGTATTAATGTCATATTTCATACCTGTACACACAGCAATATGACCCAAGATAACAAACTAATTTGACCTTCAATTGTAGCCTAATGCCATTATATAAAATAGTCTTTCATTCTGTTCTTGGCAGTCAGTAATTTCCACATAAAACAAATTGTGCTCAACACAAACTATTTTTGTAATTAGCCTGCATGCCATTTGTGTAGTTTTGTTCATGTTTTTTCCCTCTTTGGAATCAAATGGTGTAGTTACAGCAAATAGCAGCAGGTGCCAACAGGCCATGCTATCCATGCTAACAGTTTCTTGTTTCCTCCTGAAATATTTGTTCGGGTTGAGGAGATTTTTAGAATAAGACAGATCAGAAAGGGTGAAACTCAGGTGTATTTGTTTAAGTTGTTTCCGGTCATGTTAACTAGGTTAGTTTAAACCACTGGATGTTTGGTGTTTATGATGTCCGGTGTAACGTGCTGTTGAGGCAAAGACTCAATGCAGAGTTAGATAGGCTTTATTGAAGTCCAAAAACTAAATCCTACCCCATAGGGGTGAGCGCAGGCACATGCAGTATAGAGCTTATTTAATCTCGGACAGGAATGAAAACAAAGCTATGAAGGATAGAAGTGTTCAATGAATTGTTTAGCTAGAAAAGCATCTTTACAAATAACTTTCAGTAGACAAAAAGTTTTTAAATTGCATGTGATCTAGGACCTTTACACTGCATGCCATTAAAAAGACTGTATGTCTATGCCTCGCAGCTTCGCTTGCATATGCATACAAGTAAACATGGCATCTACCTTGATCTATGACTAGAAATATACTCATCGACAGTGCTGTCAATCAAGTGACCAAAATGTGAAACAATTTGCAAAGAAAAAGAAAAAAAAATACATGCTGTGTTAACCACAAAGAAGAGCTGTGCAGAAGACTTTTTAACATTTATAAAATATTAAGAACTATTAATAAGTAAAAAAAAAAATCTCTTTAGTACATACATTGAAAGTTGTTCCTGAGATTTCCAGCTGTACATTGAATCTTTATGAAACAAAATATTAGCAGAAAGCAGAAAATTCTATATCAACTGAATTGTGAAAAACAATGTTATCTTCGAAACTGCTAGCAGATGTGATGTATGGTTCAAGATTAAGGATTATTCATTGCATGATGTTTCACGAAACTTGTTGAGAAGCTGCTTCAGCTCCAAGAAACCTCATTACCCTGTGGTTTACATGCAACTCACTGCTAGTTTGAAGCAAGAGCTGTAAAAGCAAGATCTCCATTCAAAACAGGAACATTTCATAACAGACAAGAGCATCATACCTACCACACTGCGCATCTGCTCATTAAAAAACAAAACAATTCAAATAGCAGCAAACATATACATGGTAACACACAAACAACATGCAAAATACTCTTGTTACGACTCAACTCAACCTTACAGTTAAACCACATGTCAAAAAAACACACCTTTAAACGTTATAATAACTGTGACCACTTCCTATTGTGCCAAATAGCCCCAGTGTCCACTACGTTTAGTGTTTTATTTTCAGCCAGTAAGAATATTAGTTATATTTTTCGCGTGGAGCATTAAAAGTTTAAGTGACAAATCATCTCGAAACTGATCATTACTGTGAACTGCATGCATTCATACAAGCAGTCCTGTAATCTTGTCAACAGATTTAGTTCAACTTTGTTTCGAATCTGATCTCAGTTCATCTTTCTGTTCAATGCTCTGCAACTTGATATAAATATTAAACAACAGCAGGCAAACATTTACACATTCACTTATTTGTTTACGGTTTTAAACATTTTAGAATAACACGTCAAACTATGAAATCCCCCAAAAATGGAAGTACAGAAATGTTAAACAAACTTTAATATATATTGTTATATTTACATTATATTTATAATGTATGTTACTTCATACTTTTTATTGGCTGGAGAAGAGAGTAGATGGTCTGCTCCTGGCAAGGCCTGTTTCCACCGGGGTGCATGGAAAAATCAACCTCAGCATACTGAAAGATTAAGATATTAATAAATGTAAGGAATAATATACAGTCAGACAGCCATTATCAGAAAATAAATGCTCATAGGGTGATCTAGAATCCTACATAAAGTAGAGGGGTCTTGTAACGTCATGAACTGGTTTATTTTTGCAATAATCACTGAACATCTTACCAAATAAATTAATAAATGGACATGAAATAGGGATTTGACAAATTACTTATGACACTTAAGAAGGCACCAAGTTATATGAGAAACATGAAACTAGCACCAGTGTTATTTTATTATCTTTAAGATACTATTGTTGCTTTTATTAATCGTTTGAATTAGTTTAAAATTTTTTTTTTTTTTTAGTTAATGTTTTGTAATGTTGTTGTGTATGTTATTTGTATTAGTTTTTTTTTAATATGTCTAGATATTTTAGTTTTATTTATTTTATTACATTAAGTTAAATTAAAAGAAAATGAAAAATATTTTTTTGACATCTAGCTGAAATAAAATATTTATTTCAGTTAATGTTTATTTGATTTCAAATAGCAAAAAATCGTTTTAGTTTTATGATTTTAGTTTTCTATAACTGACTAGTGCAATGTCAAATATGTATTTTAGTGGTCATTACATACAATTATTTGTCTACAGAATGTCACAACCCGACCAATCAGTATTGCAGAAAGACTCATAAGGCATTATTTGAAAAAGCTCATTAAAAACTATTGTCTTACCTGTGAATCATTTAAGTACTGAGCTGCTGTGGTACTTTGAGGGTTCTCTGAACAAATTTTCAATCGATTTGTCTGAAGATAGCTCTTTCCCAAGCCTGAAATGACAGTAAATGAAGCATTGCTGTATCATAACAACTTGTGACCATTAAAATAAGACAACAAAAAATATGGATGGATGTTGTTCAAATGTGTTCTGATCTAGAGTTTGTCTACTTGTATAGTAAGTTTAAATAGACCTTCACCTAAACAAAGATTAAAAAAGACAAACCTATTAATGCAATGATCAAAAGCACATTCAGCAGGACAGATGTGATGGTCAGGTTTCTCCATGGTGTCTCGTGTTGTGATTCTGTCTGATTCTCGTGGACCGAGTCTGTAAAATGAATACATTTTTAATTCAATTATTCTTTTTTTTTTTTAATTATGTTTAACACCGTACATATTTAATATAGAGCACAAATCCATCTTATGGATTTAAAATACATGAAACGATAAAACAACTCACTGCTGATGTAGATTTTGGTGCCGTTGCTGAATTTGAGTGGTTCACTAGTTTTCACACAATAATAAACTCCTAATTCATCAGTGGTGATATTTCTGATGAACAGACGACTGTTAGTTTTCCCTGAGTATTTGTGTTTGAAGGTGATGTTTTCATAGTGTGCTCCTTCATATGTGCTATCATAAGTGCGTAAGATCAACACTGGAGGATCCGGTGACTTCTGTTTGTACCAGTAAATCTCCTCTATATCAAGATCACAGCTTATATTCACATCAGCTCCTAAACTTACTGCTGTGTTTGTTAGACTCTCTGTGGCTTGAGACCACATGAACAGATCTATGAGAAAAATAAAACACGTTTATTAAGACATTAAATCAAAACCTTTTTATAAATCAAATGTGATGTGATAAACTCACAGATCTGGAGCTGGATGATCTTCATCGTCGGATCCAGATGAATATCTTCTATTCTGTGATCATTCAAACATCTCGTACTGTGAGCGGAAACATCACTGAGCTTTAGATGAAACCTCGACCACACAGACCAGAGGGGAAGTCAGAGATGAACAAATGCCCACACAGCACTTTTATTTATTCATCCCTTTTTCCAGTTAAATTTACATCATATGGGGGCAGGCCAGAGCCAGCTGTACTTTAAAGATATACTTAAAAGTTATCAAAATACCCTTTGTCCAACTATAAATTGCCATTTTTTGAAAAAGACAACCAAAGACTGAACAACATAAAAATAAGCAGAAAATAGTTTGAACATGAATCCATACCTACTATTTGGGTTTTTCTCAAAAACTTGGGAAGCTTGCCATGTTGCTTTTTAGAATGACAAAATCACTCATGTAAAACACTACATTTAAACTACAAGAAAACAAACAACCACACAAAGGATTGCATAAGAGCCTTTTGTTTTCCATGTATTTTAATGATCTGTAAAACACCAACTCATTTTTGAATGGAACAATAGTGCAGTGAAATCCGCACTTATGTATATAATATAGCCAAAATCACAGTAACACTGACCACATATTCAAATCAGGGGTTGTGAGAAAATCTGTATATTTGCTGTTTGGGGATCCCACCAGAAGGTGCTCTCAAAGAACATGTCCAAAATGTGTAATTACAGAACAGTATAAAATGATGATGTACCTTACATACTGTTACTAATATACACGGTACATATTATTACAAAGAAAATAATGTTGTTGTAGATATTGCAATCTTTCTCTAAAACTACTTTTCTTGTCAACTATAAATCCTACAAAATTCCTTTTACCGGTCCGCTTCAACATTATTTCATTCTGTAACATCCACTTTTCGCAGTCCTATTATTTGCCAATGCATACAATTTTATATGGAATGCCATTATGAACGTGAATATAACTGTATGTTGACAATAATGCAGGTGATGGAAAGGCAACTCCACAAAACAAACTCTGCTCAGAACTACCCCCTAAGTTATATCATGTGCTCAAAAAAAAGGTTTCAGTGACTGAAAAATATTCATTTATAAAGTCATACAGCTGCCAGTCAAATTTTCTTCAGGGTAGGTAATCAGTGAGAAAACCCTCCAAATTAATGTAACAAATTAATCACAACTTTACATTTAATATATATATATATATATATATATATATATATATATATATAGTTTGTGCAGACATGAATTAAAAACACTTCATTTTTTTTTTCTAAATACATCACTTTATTTTTAATGGTTTAGCAGATTGTTACAAAAAAAATAAAAATTAACTCTTTGAAGATAACACAAACAGATGTGTGTTCAATCATACTACTGGTAGGCAATATGACCAAATTACTTTATGATATGATACTTCATGATACTTCCAAGATATTAGTAAGTTATTTGACTTCATATTTAAATTTAAAGACTTGATATTAGGAAGTTAATAGCGTTCAGGTACGAAATACTACAGAAATTAATCAAATGTAAACAAAACACTGCATAACCGGTTTTAAATCTATTTTTTTAACCCCCAAAAAAGTTATATAGTGTAGCTGTAATTTTGTTTATATGACCATTGAAATGAGGAAAAAAAGAATAAAAATTGACACGAAGAAACTGATATGACAGGCATGGTGAGGATTCGATGTTTCAAGGTTGGTAAAAATAGCTAATTTTGTTTAAGAGTTATAGCCATTTGGATTAATATGCACCACATTTTTAATCTTGTGGTACTCAACATGTCTCAGGGAACATGAGTAGATGACTACTGTGAAATGTATCAACAACATCAAAAGTATTGGTAGCTAGATACTCAAAGCTGTGGTATTGGTATTAGACAGAGAGCCATCTCTATTAAGGTTCAGAATAATAAGAATACTAACGAATACAATAGCTGCGGTGCTTGGCCCCTAATACTACAGATATATGAACGGAACCCAAGTCAACAGCACAGTCCAGACTGATAGCATACACACAGCATGTGTGCGATCCAGTGGTTCAAACATAATGGGTATGAAAAATATAACGTCCAAACAAGCAATAAAATAACTGATTGAGATTTAGAATAAAACCTGCAGCATCAAGTGTCAACAGCAAACCCAGCTAGTCACGGTCACTAAATACTACCAAATGTAACAGGCACTGGATGGAAAACTCAGATAAGGTGCATAGTAAGTCCCAGTAGAGCAGTTAGTAAAGTCATAATCTTCAGTGACTCTGTTTCTAAGCATGAGTTTCTTTGCTTTTGAGTTGGTTTCTGAGGCTTTTCTGTAAGAAAAAAGGTACAATGTAGAGAGAAGCAATTCAGTGTTGTATAGATATAAAATGCTGCTATTACTGTGGTATGCAATTTAAAATTGTAATTTATTAAATGTATTGAATATTGCATGTACCTTTGACAAAAAGCTGCATCTTCTTTTCCTCATTTGACTTTTGTAAAAAACAAGTGTAGTTTCCTGCATGAGTCAACTTCAGATCTTTCAGCTCAATTGAGTAGTTTCCCTTTGCATACTCTGAAGGGAAACTTTCTGTTCGATTCTTGAACATTTCATCCTGCTTTTCTGTTGAGGGTTTGCCATCTATAATATTTAACACTCTCTTGCTTACATTGAGTCGCCAAAATACATCAGTACTTGGCTGTTGATTCTCATATATACATGGCAAGGTGACGGAGTCTCCAACAACACGATCAAAATTATTTGCAGAGTTCTGCAGAGACACTGGGGAAAAAAATAACAACTTTACTTTAGGAAATAAATGATGACAAAAACCACACAAAATACATCAACAGAGACCAAATATCTTAACTGAGGTCTGTGACTACTAACCTTTGCATGTCAGGTGTAGAAGTAAATAAACGACCCAGCATCTGCACAAATGAGCAAAAGCAAAGTTAATATTGGTCTTTGATAAACACAGGCTACTTGCACCAACTGTATTTCTCATCTATATCCATGAACTAGGAATATTACTAAAGACTAGAGGTCAACCGATGTATCGGTTTTGCCGATTAATCGGCACGGATAGTTGATTTCTGGAACTCTGTAGTTTTTCTGGATTGTGTCCATTGCTGGAGTAGCTGAGAAGCTCCGCTGTCATACAGTACAAGAGCGGCCTCTAGAGGCAGAATCACTGACAACACGTGCTGTTTGTTTTGACACGTGACACCGAGTGCTACACAGAGCGGGACACTTCATGCTGATTTAAAACATCGACAACTAAGCGGTGTGTACACAGTATATAGTAGTGCATGTTTTCATATCATTACTAAGTAATTAATTTATTGACTAGATGCTGCATTATTGGAGAAAGTACAGCAGTATGTTTGCTATTAAGGCTGAGAGGACGCAAAAACCTCAAGCGGTTAAAACAACGTGACCAAAACACGCGCAAGTCTGACCCAAATGCTTGTCACGATTGTTACCATCTATTTGCGTCAGTTTGTATCATGCTGGTCACATTAATGCATTTGTTAGCCAGTGAAGTTGCAGATTTAAAGGGGTCATATGATGCGATTTCAATTTTTTCCTTTCTCTTTGGAATGTTACAAGCTCTTGGTGCATAAAGAAGATCTGTAAAGTTGCAAAGACTAAAGTCTCAAATCCAAAGAGATATTCTTTATAAGAGTCAGCCACGCCTACCTAAAACGGATCGTTCTAACACGCCCCCACATATCTACCTCACTATGTGGGAAGATTTGCATAACACCACCCAAATGTTTACGCAAAGAAAGGCGGCGTCACTTTTATTCTCACTGTAGTATTGTTGCCGCTGCCGCCATGTCGTGAAGATGCTGTGTGCTTCGTTGTGAAAGCGAAACTACTTTGTTTGGCCTTCAAAAGAGGACGATATCCACTTCGTCATGCCTGGAGCTGATCTGTGCTGGTCGCTGAGGGAATACATCAACTTAGTGCTGTGGATTGCCGGATCGGCTTTCACCGTGGACGAAGCGGACGGGGTCGTCACATGTGGTTGCTGCTCCTTCGTCGAATCCGCCGGGTGCGCCGTTCTCGACCCCGTCGCCTCTGCTCACTCTAGCCCGGCCTCAGCTCACGCTAGGCTGCAGTGTTTTTCGTTGTGAAAGCGAAACTACTTTGTTTGGTCTTCCAAAAGAGGACATGACTAGAAATCAGTGGTTAAGTTGTATTTACAACACTGTTTCAGAACAGTTTAACCCAAATATCCAGATGTGTGCAGCACATTTTATGGCGGACTGTTTCCTGATCCTGGGAGAGTAGACTACAATGCCGGCTGTTCTGACTAACAGTCTGTAAGTACGTTTTCATTTAAAGAATTTGCCACTTGATGATTCAAACGCGAGTTTTGGGCAGTGTAGAGTAGCACTTGTTGTTTGTCATTTCTCCGATCACAAATGCAGACAGGGTTTTATGTTTACGCGGCGCAATGCAACGCAACTTGTAAAAAGACAGTGTAAGTCATTATAATAAGTAATTATGTCCCCACTGGATGCAACAAATGCCTGGTTTGTAATGGGTTTTAATGTTTTTGTCTAGTCGCTCCGGCCGGACACGGCATCAACAGTATGGTGAGGGGCGTAACATTTCCGTCACACGCTTGAGGTATTCGGCCAATCACAACGCACTGGATAGCTGGCCAATCAGAGCACACCTCACTTTTCAGACCGAAAGATAGTAATGGTAGTAGTAGCCCAATTTAGAGTAATAATACATAGCTCAAAACTTGAGCACCTTCTCAAAACAGTTGACAGACACCAGTGTTTCCCACAGACTGCAAATTAATTCTCTGCCAGCAGGAGGCGCTTTGGGAGCTGGATATATAGCGGTTTCCCTGGTAAAGGTTGTAATCAAATAAGCGCTGCTCACAAACACTATCAGGCATTACAGGAAAGACGAAATGATAATGACATCGAAGCTTTTCTGAAGACAGTCGGTTCTTTTCAAAGATCCATTCATATAAAAACACCCGCGCTGCATTTTAATTTTGAAACGTGAAACGCTCATTTTATTCAACGAAGTATAAGCCTTTTGGAAAATCTATTTGTGACGGTCAGTTTTGATATTGTGATAAGCTGCCACAAATAACTCAATGTATAGGAAACACTGGACACTGCTATAAGTCAAATGGCCATAGTGATAACAAAAATAAAAGATTTCACACATATTGCACTGCCTGCTGCCTCATAACTGCTTAAGAGTGCGCTGGCCACGAGCAAATATATGACATCGTGGAGGCTATTGTCGAATCCACAGACACATTTCATGAGGAAAGTTAACGTGCACGTTATAATCAGCCCAGCAGTTTCGTCTGAATTGAACGTGTTTCTACTTTCACATGCAAATGACTTGTTGCACTTATGAATATGATAACTTTCCGGCATCAATTCTAGTAGGGTAAAACGCAATCCGCTTTCTTTCGAAACGGTCTGTTTTGCCCTGCCATTTGCTGAGGCTGTGTGTGAGCAAGGCACGGCTGCAGCCTGCAGAGCGTGAGCTGCTCCGTCTCACACAGCCAGAAGTTCAGCAACAATGCTTTGCTGCCCGCCAGTGCGCTTGCCTATAAATCGGCCTAATTTGCAGCACAATCGGCTGATGCAGATCAATTTAAAAATGCCCAAAACCTCTATATTTAATATTAATATTTATTTACAAAGTATGATGCAGTACTTTTTTTTAAATAGTAAAGCACTATTTTAGTTTTTGTTCAGTATCCATAAAAAACAAAATATCGGTTGTATCGGCCAGTGTGGTCCAACCTAGCTATCGGTATCGATAAAATCCTATCTATCGGTCTACCTCTACTAAAGACAACATTTATGTTTTAGACAAACATTTCAGTTTTCAATGACAATTATGACTAGTGGAGTGCACGATTTCATCCTTGTGGCGAAGATAATATTACACACACACAGTGTCCTCCAGAAATATTGGCACCCTTGGTAAATAAGCAAAACTGTGGAAAAGGCTGTGGAAAAATGTCTTTGCTCATTATCAGAGTTTTAAATTAACCCGTCAACTGAGATAACTAACCATGGTGGGTTACAAAACTTACTAGCCAATTTGGCAGGTTATGATTCGTAAATTATGTCCTTCGACCAGAAGACTCCAACATTAGCAAAACAAAGACAGTCACACACTGGACAAGAAGCACCATGTCACTGCCATGACCCCATGGCCACACGGATTTGAGGCTGCACAGTCTGCTTCCCAGTCTGCATGAGGACTGGAGAAAATTATTTGACAGTTTTGGAGATTTTTAGTTACTACAACAATGCAGACATCACACCACAGTTGATATTTTCCACAGTTCATAAATACAAGTGGTTTTGTTCCATTTGTACTAGAGCCCGACCGATATATCGTTTTGCCGATATTATCGGCCGATATATCGGCATCGGCGAATATGCCGCCGACATGAACTTTTTTTTTTAGAACATATAATGCAGATAAAATGCTTGGAATTGTGTAATTACTTAGTTTGTCCAGCAGAGCACGCGCTATTGTTTGCTACTGGCGACTTGGATGAAGCGCTTTAAAGCTTAGTCTATGGAAAACCATTGAAACGTTGAATGGCCATCTCCGTAACGGCGCGGCGAATCTGCAGGAATCCGCGGTCTCATTCAAAAGCGGGCCTCTAGACGTACACTCGATTCGCGTTCGAGAGGGATCCCCCAAATTTGGTGGAGATCCGCCGGCGCGTTTGCGAGATAGTGACAGAAGTCAACACTTTCACTTCAGTAAGGAGGTCTCTTGTTCAGGCAGCAGCATTCAAGCGTGGTCTTATTCGACCGTAAGTGCCCTGCGAAGTGGACTTCACATGAAATTCCACCATGATTCCAGTTCCAAGGGAATGTACACGTTACATTCAAAGGGCATTAAAGTGCACGAGAAGGTAATTTATATTTAGGGATGCACCGAATGTTCGACAACCACAGTGTGGAAGCATTTAAACTGTCGGAGAAAGACGCAAAAATCATTACAAGCACCGACAGCGAGAGACTGTTTAGGACTGCCTCGCGTGTTTTCAATGAGAAGAGGAAGGGGTGATTGTTGCTGGTTAATGTATGATGATTGAAATCGCGAAATGGCCTTAAACAATTAGTAAATAAACTGCAGAACGTTATGTTTTCTAATACACGCGCATTGCGTGTATTCTGACAGTGCTGCACGAACTTGCAGCAGATCTGCTTGTTAACCAGGGTTCAAAGTACAAAGCACGAGGAAAATCTGCGCCGATACAGTCGTCAGTTGCTCAGTCACATTTTTATGAATTTTTACAAGGCATGTGACAAATTTTTAATTTATGCAATGGTGAAAAAAGAGTTGGTAAATTACATGGGGGAAAAAAAATTGAAAACCCGTGTTCGGTATTCGGCCTTCGGCCCAGTGTTTAATATTGTTTGGTTTTGGCTTCGGCCAAGAATTTTCATTTCGGTGCATCCCTATTTATATTTTATTTATTTTCAAAGGTATATTATGTCACACTTCACACTTCTCTAGCAAGTTTCGTCTGTGTGTGAAGACAGTAGTGCAAATCCGTGAATGAATGTTCCGAAGTGAAAAACTTCAACGGAATAAAGTTGAATGGAATTGAATTAAAGTTGAATAAACTTCAACTTTACTGTTCAGTGCACTGATGTCAAACTCATTTTGGATAATAAAGTTTGTTAAATTGTTAAATGCCCTGCCTCCATTACGTATCTCTGTCACGTCATTATAAGTATATATATATATATATATATATATATATATAGCTTTAAATAATAAGTGTTACTTAAATAATAAAGAACCATGTTTTTTTTTGCTCATCTGAAAAATGATCTGATCTGTGACTCAAAATGTGATATGATAATGTTATATAATCCGAACCGTGAGATTTGTGATCCGTTGCACCTCTCTTGACTTATTTGAAGAAAATATTTTTTACCATGGTCTGTCTGAGTACTCAATTCTGATTGGCTGGTAGGTATGCATTAAAACCGTTTAATGCACAGGTAGATCCAAGTCAGTTTAATCACCGTTCTACATTAATGTGTTACTTTAATCAATGCACACAAACACACACACACATCACTCGCACACACACACACAGAGAAAGAGAGAGAGATTGTGCTGCGCACGCACAGAGACTTATTGTCAACGCTGCCCTGCGACTTTTATTGAAGGGGTTATGAACTGAGAAATCAAAATTCCCTTGATGCTTTGACATAAGAGGTCATTGTACTATAAAAACATCCTGTAAGTTTCAGAACTCAAAACTTTCTCATTAGTCTAAAAACAGCTTATATTGAAGCCAGTCTGCAAAAACGACAGGTTGTGCCACTTTATGACGTAATAGTGTTGCTAAACACTGCCTCTGCAGAGGAAGATCAACGCCTGCTTCTACATCACTGCCTGTTTAGCTCCGCCCACCAATTTTGGACCTGTAGAGTATAATGAGAGGCAAACGCAGGTCTACGCAGAAATCAAACGATAAAGATGGCTCAGAAGACAACGCCGCTGTGCAGTGTCAAGTTGTGGAAAAACAATCTTTGCGTTGCCTTCCTTCTGATCCCAACATCAGGAGAGAGTGGATGAACTTCATTTTTAGTGAAGTTCCAGACCGCGTCAGTAAGAACTTGGTCCTTTGTTCACTTCATTTTACTGTGGATTCTTTTATAAACAAGGCACAATTCGATGCAGGATTTTCAGAAAGATTGAAACTAAAAGACGATGCTGTGCTGACTAATTTGGATCCGACAGTAATGTCGCAACACACAAGTGTGAGTAATTGTTTTTATGTAGTCACTATTGATTTGTCGGTTATAACAGATTGTTTGATATGTACTTTATTTTTCCGTTTTTAACCTAAAGCACAACAGTGTACATCTATGAAGGATGTAGGCTGTCAAACATACACAAATTTTAGCCAATCATAGCAGTGGGTGTTTACTTCCGAGTCTACAATCCACCACACCTATTCAAACAGAGCGTACAGATGAGGGGATCGAAACAGGACAGAAAATAGCCTATTAATTCTAAATTATGATGTATTTTGATGTAAAAAAAATCTTGATAGCATTATAAGTGGACCTCAGAAAACATTACAAAATGACCCCTTTAATAAAATAGCTTAGGTACTGGATCGCTACATTATAT
This sequence comes from Sinocyclocheilus grahami, assembly GCF_001515645.1. Classification (NCBI taxonomy): domain Eukaryota; kingdom Metazoa; phylum Chordata; class Actinopteri; order Cypriniformes; family Cyprinidae; genus Sinocyclocheilus; species Sinocyclocheilus grahami. The sequence continues at coordinate 48,245 of NW_015506325.1, read as the reverse complement.
TCCTCAGCATGCTGGATGCATTGCAATTGAGGAGTTAATATCGCTGTTTTTGAAGTAACTAAACACAGCTTCATTGTCTAGAGAGAGACGCACAGACGCAGATAACTCACACACACGTGTCATCTCTCTTTCTCTCTCTCTCTCGGTCTATTGATCGATCGATAAATAATTAATTCAAATAAATTAGAGGTCAACTGATATGGGTTTTTCACTGGCCAATGCCATACCGATATTTAGAAATCAGGGCAGCCGTTGGCCGATATATGATGACGATTTTTTTTGGCCGATACGTTTGGCCAATTTTCTTTTTTTTCCCCCATTCATCTCATAAAAGTGAGTTTTAGCAAATGATTATTGCAGGGTACAAGATAGTAATGGTAGTAGTAGCCCAATTTAGAGTAATACATGGCTCAAAACTTAAGCACCTTCTCAAAACAGTTCTGAAGGATGATTTTTGTTTATGTTTTCTGACAGACACCAGTGTTTCCCACAGACTGCAAATTAATTCTCTGCCAGCAGGAGGCGCTTTGGGAGCTGGATATATAGCGGTTTCCCTGGTAAAGGTTGTAATCAAATAAGCGCTGCTCACAAACACTATCAGGCATTACAGGAAAGACGAAATGATAATGACATCGAAGCTTTTCTGAAGACAGTCGGTTCTTTTCAAAGATCCATTCATATAAAAACACCCGCGCTGCATTTTAATTTTGAAACGTGAAACGCTCATTTTATTCAACGAAGTATAAGCCTTTTGGAAAATCTATTTGTGACGGTCAGTTTTGATATTGTGATAAGCTGCCACAAATAACTCAATGTATAGGAAACACTGGACACTGCTATAAGTCAAATGGCCATAGTGATAACAAAAATAAAAGATTTCACACATATTGCACTGCCTGCTGCCTCATAACTGCTTAAGAGTGCGCTGGCCACGAGCAAATATATGACATCGTGGAGGCTATTGTCGAATCCACAGACACATTTCATGAGGAAAGTTAACGTGCACGTTATAATCAGCCCAGCAGTTTCGTCTGAATTGAACGTGTTTCTACTTTCACATGCAAATGACTTGTTGCACTTATGAATATGATAACTTTCCGGCATCAATTCTAGTAGGGTAAAACGCAATCCGCTTTCTTTCGAAACGGTCTGTTTTGCCCTGCCATTTGCTGAGGCTGTGTGTGAGCAAGGCACGGCTGCAGCCTGCAGAGCGTGAGCTGCTCCGTCTCACACAGCCAGAAGTTCAGCAACAATGCTTTGCTGCCCGCCAGTGCGCTTGCCTATAAATCGGCCTAATTTGCAGCACAATCGGCTGATGCAGATCAATTTAAAAATGCCCAAAACCTCTATATTTAATATTAATATTTATTTACAAAGTATGATGCAGTACTTTTTTTTAAATAGTAAAGCACTATTTTAGTTTTTGTTCAGTATCCATAAAAAACAAAATATCGGTTGTATCGGCCAGTGTGGTCCAACCTAGCTATCGGTATCGATAAAATCCTATCTATCGGTCTACCTCTACTAAAGACAACATTTATGTTTTAGACAAACATTTCAGTTTTCAATGACAATTATGACTAGTGGAGTGCACGATTTCATCCTTGTGGCGAAGATAATATTACACACACACAGTGTCCTCCAGAAATATTGGCACCCTTGGTAAATAAGCAAAACTGTGGAAAAGGCTGTGGAAAAATGTCTTTGCTCATTATCAGAGTTTTAAATTAACCCGTCAACTGAGATAACTAACCATGGTGGGTTACAAAACTTACTAGCCAATTTGGCAGGTTATGATTCGTAAATTATGTCCTTCGACCAGAAGACTCCAACATTAGCAAAACAAAGACAGTCACACACTGGACAAGAAGCACCATGTCACTGCCATGACCCCATGGCCACACGGATTTGAGGCTGCACAGTCTGCTTCCCAGTCTGCATGAGGACTGGAGAAAATTATTTGACAGTTTTGGAGATTTTTAGTTACTACAACAATGCAGACATCACACCACAGTTGATATTTTCCACAGTTCATAAATACAAGTGGTTTTGTTCCATTTGTACTAGAGCCCGACCGATATATCGTTTTGCCGATATTATCGGCCGATATATCGGCATCGGCGAATATGCCGCCGACATGAACTTTTTTTTTTAGAACATATAATGCAGATAAAATGCTTGGAATTGTGTAATTACTTAGTTTGTCCAGCAGAGCACGCGCTATTGTTTGCTACTGGCGACTTGGATGAAGCGCTTTAAAGCTTAGTCTATGGAAAACCATTGAAACGTTGAATGGCCATCTCCGTAACGGCGCGGCGAATCTGCAGGAATCCGCGGTCTCATTCAAAAGCGGGCCTCTAGACGTACACTCGATTCGCGTTCGAGAGGGATCCCCCAAATTTGGTGGAGATCCGCCGGCGCGTTTGCGAGATAGTGACAGAAGTCAACACTTTCACTTCAGTAAGGAGGTCTCTTGTTCAGGCAGCAGCATTCAAGCGTGGTCTTATTCGACCGTAAGTGCCCTGCGAAGTGGACTTCACATGAAATTCCACCATGATTCCAGTTCCAAGGGAATGTACACGTTACATTCAAAGGGCATTAAAGTGCACGAGAAGGTAATTTATATTTAGGGATGCACCGAATGTTCGACAACCACAGTGTGGAAGCATTTAAACTGTCGGAGAAAGACGCAAAAATCATTACAAGCACCGACAGCGAGAGACTGTTTAGGACTGCCTCGCGTGTTTTCAATGAGAAGAGGAAGGGGTGATTGTTGCTGGTTAATGTATGATGATTGAAATCGCGAAATGGCCTTAAACAATTAGTAAATAAACTGCAGAACGTTATGTTTTCTAATACACGCGCATTGCGTGTATTCTGACAGTGCTGCACGAACTTGCAGCAGATCTGCTTGTTAACCAGGGTTCAAAGTACAAAGCACGAGGAAAATCTGCGCCGATACAGTCGTCAGTTGCTCAGTCACATTTTTATGAATTTTTACAAGGCATGTGACAAATTTTTAATTTATGCAATGGTGAAAAAAGAGTTGGTAAATTACATGGGGGAAAAAAAATTGAAAACCCGTGTTCGGTATTCGGCCTTCGGCCCAGTGTTTAATATTGTTTGGTTTTGGCTTCGGCCAAGAATTTTCATTTCGGTGCATCCCTATTTATATTTTATTTATTTTCAAAGGTATATTATGTCACACTTCACACTTCTCTAGCAAGTTTCGTCTGTGTGTGAAGACAGTAGTGCAAATCCGTGAATGAATGTTCCGAAGTGAAAAACTTCAACGGAATAAAGTTGAATGGAATTGAATTAAAGTTGAATAAACTTCAACTTTACTGTTCAGTGCACTGATGTCAAACTCATTTTGGATAATAAAGTTTGTTAAATTGTTAAATGCCCTGCCTCCATTACGTATCTCTGTCACGTCATTATAAGTGTTTGATCACCACATTTGAGTGATCATTGCAAAAAATGTGTTTATGTATATATATTCTGTTTATGTATATACTGTATTCTATATATAGTACCAGTCAAATGTTTGGACACACTAATGGGAAAGTGTCCAAACTTTTGACTGGTACTGTACTATAATATACACAAAGGATATCGGCCGATATATCGATATCTGCCTTTTTTTTACTCCTTAATATCGGTATCGGCCCCAAAAAAAACATATTGGTTGGGCTGTAGTCCGTTCCATATACTAGAAGAATAATGGTACATTTAATAAGAGTGGAATATATACATTTTCTATATAAAAATTAGATAGATTTAGATTGCACCTGTTACTGTTGTTAATAAAAGGACATTTTGTATGCATCTTAACTCAAGCTTAGTGCTTTACTGTCAAATCTGTATAAACAATAATCAAAGAAAAATAAACAAGAAATGAACATGTATTATTATTAGTAACTGCAATTATTAATGCAAAACAATAGTAATTTTATGATTAAATTATCTATATTTTACAAATCTGCTCCTGGCACCACCATCTGTAAAACTTTGTGGCGCTGGTGCCACTGCTCTCAAATAGGGCATGCGATATTTAATGCGCATCTTGTCAGTAAAGCCGGTTCTGAATACAGCGGTAAATCTCCATCACGTGCAGGCTTTTCACATAGAGTAAATAGTAAGTAAATGCTGCTCCATGTGAAAGCCCGCATGTGATGGAGATTTACCGCTGATTACAGAATCGGCTTTACTAACAAGATACGCATTAAATATCGCATGCGATTTATCGTGCAGCCCTACTCTCAAATGTTAGTCTGGAGCCCTGAACCTTTAACTTTAATGTGCTATTTATATTTGATTTGACCCTTGATGTAACTAAAAGCCCGTTTCCACCGCAGGAACTTTCCCCAGGAACTAGGGACTTTGGGGCGGTACCGCAGGAACCAGGATCTAAATAAAGTTCCGGGTAGGGGTGTGCTGGTACGAGTATCAGTACCGAAAGGTTCACGGGGAAAATTCCAAATGGAAGTGATTTGGAAGTGATTTTCCATGATTTGGAGTGAGCAGGGCACGTGCGTGCCATTATGTAGTCGTTTGGAATGCACTTGGCAAAGGGAGCGATGTAATTTCCTCATTATCTTCAGCTGGCATGTTCCCGTGACAACCCAGCACGGTGTATGTCAGCAGATGTCCCTGTTTTACTGTCATAAATGTATTTGTATTGTTGTTAGCATAACTGTTGCAAATAAACATACATTTTATATTTTAAAAAGTTACTGACCTGATTTACTAGTTACTGACCTGATGCAGACCCATATAGCTGAATCTGACTGAAAATGTCCTGGTAACGTGAAAATAAGCGGGGCATTAGAGCGTGCTGCACTTCCACTTTTCACCACAGATTTACATTGTAAAATGTGTGGGGCGCTGTTGAGTTCAGGAGGGCACAGGCACGACTGCCCCACTTATGATCATTTTACGTGCCTGCAGAAGCTTGCGATGAATTTTATGAATATGAATATCCTGCGCATTTTATGACTTAAAATTCTCAAAGAAAACCCAAAAACTATTTGTTGCAGAAAGCTGAACATATTAACAGTTACTTACATATTAACAGTTATGTTTTGGGTGAATATTTTGGTGGGGCTCTGCCCCACCTGCCCTTACAGACGAGCCGCGCCTGCTAGTAGGATAAAACGTAATTACGCTTTTGAAACGATCCGTTTTGCCCGGCCATCGTTAGCTGAAGCTGAACGAGGTGCGGCTGCAAAGTGTGAGCTGCTCCATCTCACATGCAGCCTCAGAGGGAGAGAGGTTCTCCGGTACAGCGTTCCACAACAACAATGCTTAGCTGCCGCAGATGCAACTTCCTATAAATCGGCCTAATTTTCAGCACAATCGGCCGATGCCAATAAATTAAAAGATGCCAAAAATCAATCGGTTGAGATCATGAATAGACATGCTGCTTTTGTCTCCATGGATGCAACACACCACATATGCATTAAAACACAAAGTTGAGAGTTACAACACAGAATGAACAGTTAAAAACAAAAAGCAAATAAAAGTCAAAGTTGTTTAATTAATTATACAAAGAACAAAATATTGAATCCTCATATTGTGTAGAATTATCGTTATACATTAAGCACATAGGCAGAGGGTGATCTAACGTAAGGCTAGCTCAAGTTTATGCACTCTCCAAAAAAAAAAAAAAAACTCCATTTATAATCAATGAAGTTGTCCACAGTGTGAAATGAATCTCTTACTTACATCATACGCACTGCACTTTGTTGTTTATAATGAGAGAATTCACAAGAGTACAGAATCCACTGCATTCATAAGCTCAACAGAATTGTGAGTGATAGGTTATAATTAGCAACACTGTAAAAACATGTAAAAATAAATTATAACCTGATAACCTTGTCAGGCAGATTTTTTTGGTGTTTTTTTTTGTAATTACATGTTGACTGTTGTCTTATGCTGCCTTCACGTGCTATTGGAATTATCATAAACACGAGTTTCCTAATTGGAAATTGGACATGAACGGCCTCTCAAGTCATATGTTGGACGGGCCATACATTTTAAACATGGCAGAGGGGACAACGATCGCTGCTGTCAGTGCTATTCTTTATTAGTTTTTTCCACAACAACTCCATTAACTTGTCTTGTCATTAAAGTAAAACATTTATATATGAACAATCATTGAAGCATATTGCATATTTTATAAACAGAGAATAAAGCATGTATTTGACCAAAATTCAAGAATCGTCAGCAAGCTGACTATCTGGCGTGGTGAATGTTTATATGGTATCAACTAGCTCGTAATCACGACTTCATAAGTGGGAAATGAGAAATTCCTGATCGAACATGAAGGCACCATTACATATTAAACAACAAGCAGAGTCCGTCTCTCCAATCATGCAAACGTAATGTCAGTGAAACTGCATGATGAACTGCCTTGAGCGCTGAAATTATATTTGAATTGTTAATTTCACCAGATAAAGTTAGAAATTTACTGAAAACAAGCCAATCGCAAGACATCTGGTGGGGGGTGGCAAACCAGATTTCAGTGGGGGCCGGTACCAGCCCAGGCCACCATAGGGCCTTTCGCACCGCGGGAACCTTTTCATAGTACCAGAACTAATTGTGGAACTACCCACTTTTTGGCGTTTTCGCACCGCCGGAACTGGGTGCGATTTTAGTACCGGACTGCCTTTTTCGAGAACCAAATTAGCTCCTACTCCCGAGCAGGGTCTAACCAGCACAACTGGTACTACACATAACGTAAGTAGACATTGATTGGTCAAACGTGTACGAAAACGCCCTCACCCGCCATGATTTAAAAATGCCATGTAAACATACTGTAAACACTGTAAACTTATTTCGCAAGTATGGAGAACAGCGATAGATGGACGGACGCTGAAGTGCAGGCACTTGTAGCAAATGTAGCACTGCCAGTTGTCATTGGAGATTCTTAGTCCTCCTTTCCATTCTTTCAATCGATTTACGTACACGTCGACTTTCCATGTCCATTATTGTGAAACCCGCGAGACTCAACAAAAACAGCTCAGATCACAGCGTCCTCCATCCTCCTGTTGTTCTTCTTTGTTTCTGTTGTTGAACGCCGCGCACAAATGACGTCGCTGTCGACCGGCTTACGTCACTTCCTAATACACACTGTCGGTGCGAATGTAACCCTTTAAATGGTACTGGGAAATAGTTCGCGCAAAATCGTCCCAGTACTTTAGCACTGTACATTTAGTTCTGGAACTAAAGCGGTGTGAAAGGCCCTCATGTCACTCCGCCCCTGTTGGGAGGCAAACTAATGGACCCTTTTCACGGGTTTCTCAGCAGCGGAAGTCGTCATAGTTGGGTTAACTTGAAGAGCAGTGAATGGGAGAGTACAACAAATATATTTTTTGCATTCCCATTTGCTCAAATAGCAAAAGAAAAACTCCACGATAGTGTTTTCGTGACTTTCAAAAAAAGGAAAAAAATTGAGAGAGACTCTTAACGGCAGTCAGAAGAAAGAACAATGTCAAATTTACCATCCCTCCCAAAGATGCTGTATTAGAAACACCCTCGCATTAGCCTTAACTGTTTTTTTTTTTGTAATTTGATGCAAAGGTGATATAATACAAAGAATAGTGTTATAAATGTACATACATTTTTTTTTACAAATATGAAACACTTTCGAGGATGTACGATGCTGATCGCATCATCAGTCTTGTGAAAAGGGTCCATCATTCCTGTTTCCGGTACAGGCTGCATAACTTCAGCTTATGGGGATCTGATGTGACAGAAGAACGAACGACTTGGACCAGAAGGCTTGGGAGATGAAGTGAACCAAGACTGCATAGCCTTAAGACCCAGCTAAGCAATTAAATAATAATTTCTACTTCTTATAATTTGGCCTTGGCTGCATTATAGTTTTGTCTTATTTGAAATGTGATCAGTGTTTGTGTAAGTACACGTGTTGGGGAATTGATGTTAACATGCAAGATTTTAATTACATTCTGCTGAAATGAACGAAGTGACTGTAAAAAAAAACAGATGAACTAATTTAGCTGAACGAGATTCAAAGACCCGAGTCAGCCCCCAGCGGCGAGGCATTACACTTTCAAACCCGCTATGATGTAACGAAGCCTCTTTTCCTGAAAGCACGTGACTTCGGCAGTTTGAAGCGCTCTCACGTTGGTTTGAAACAAATGAGCGATGAAACTTGTATTCCACACGCACTGTAGAGAAATAAACGGACAATTTAAGGGTTACAAACATGTAACGTGTCGGCCATCCCCAGAGCCTTCATCAGAACGCTAAACCTATCTATAGACCATAAAAACAAAAAGGACATATGCGCCCAAATCCCGCTTTCCGTTTGTCCTTTCTCGTTATTTCTTTACGAAGTGTAAATAAAACTGTCAAACCGTACACGGGCGAAACTTTTGTGTGCAAGTAACTTTACTGTCGTTTCTCCCTGATGGTTGAGGCCGAAGTCGAGCACACCTCAGTTACATATTCTAAACGGAGCTCGCGGGTTTCCCAATGGTCACGTGTGGCATTTGTTTATTTGTAAACATACAAACTTGGCCTACCTTACTATCATCTTCGAGAACCTGCGGTTACTTGACTTGGCCAAATACCCACACTTGCTGTCTTGGCCACTTGAGAGCAGGAAGTGGGCGGTTCGATTGATACTTTCCATACTGATGTTGTATCGAAAGGATCGATCCTCGCATAAAAATATCGATTCTAAAGTGCATTTTTTTAACCATTAATTGTATTCATTTATCAGGAAATTTGGTGCATAAAATAAACTTCTAAGTGGAAAAATAGACTATATTAGCGAATAATTGTGTTGGATAGCCATTTCTCCTCATCGGAACACGCAAAATCTGAAAGCTAGGGATGGGCATATCGATCCTAAGTATCGATATATCGATACTGACGCGAGTATCGAAAGTATCGATACTCAAACAAAAAATATCGATACTAAGGTGTGTTTTATTTACCAGTGATTTCGTTTATTTAAAATAATAATAATAATAATAATGCGTACAAATGCATTGAATTAAACAAATAACCTTTGTTCGCAAGTAATTGTGTAGGATATATCTATTTTCCTGCTCATCTGAACACACGCAAATGTTGCAAGACAGAACTAATCAATCACAGAGAGCGTTCACTCACTGCTGACAGTGCATTCAAACAGCTGCGTTTCCCAAAAGTATCATAAGAAAGCATTAAAGCTTTTGGGAACAGCAGCCCTGAACAATGCTTATCAGAGGACAGAAAAAAACATATGTTTGAGTTATTTCACAATAAACAAATCGTAGCCTACATAGTTTGTACAATTACATTTATTTAAATTGAACGTTGAAAGATAATATAGATCATGTTCTATTCAGTAATGTTAATAGAAATCATACACTGTCAGAACAAAAAGGTTGCATTTTATGGATGCAACAGCCGGTCACTGGCAGTCCCTTATGATAATGAACCATGGTTTTACTAAAGTGACCATAGTTCAACTGTAGTATTTGTAGATTTGAATCATGTGTAAACAAAAACACATTTGAACCATGTGCAAACAAATATATAACCTAATAAATTACAATTAAGGCGTATTGAATGTTAAAATGTGTTTTAAACAAAGTTAAGTGGTTATCATTACCCATTTTACTCTTAGTAATTTAATAATTTAATACATTTCATCATTTAAAAGTTTAGTTCAGAAGTATCGTATCGGTATCGGTATCGACGATACTGCCTTGAAAAATATCGGTATCGTATCGAAAACAAAATAAGTGGTATCGCCCATCCCTACTGAAAGCCAGAACCAACCAATCTCAGACAGCGTTCGCTGCTGACGCTGCTTCTTCTTCTTTTGATTTAATGGCGAGTTGCGAACCAACTTCAAAGGTGCATATCGCCACCTACTGTGATGGAGTGTGAAAAGAATGCACAAACCCTCCTATATCCTATAGCCCACTATTCTTAATAAATCTCATGACTGCATGTATTTGTTTTCCTGAATTTGGACCGCCATTTAATAAGCTGGTTATAGTAAATTCCTGGCATCCTACTGCTTGTAATTCTTCCTTAAGAATCCTCCTTTCTATTTCATATATCTTACATATCTTCATAACATGCTCTACACTGTAAAAAAAAAAAACTGTTATTTTACGGAATTTTACCGTTTTTCAAGTATTTTTGAAATACAGTAAAATTACACAAATAGACTGTAAATTTACAAATCCCGTGTAAAATCACATAAAAAAATGTCAACATACATAACATTTATTCTTCCACATAACACCAATCCATGACCTAGGCAGTCTTCCTTCTGCCCATATTTTATTATACAAGTCCAATACTGCTTTAAGAATTCTATCATTTGCGTATTTAAGCAAATTCCATCTTGTCCAGGTGCTGTTTCGTTTTATCCTATGAAGTACCCTTTTAAGTTCCCATATTTCAAAGTTAGCATCAAATGCCCCTTTTCCATCATGTCTCTTAGTATAAATATCACGATGTTGATTCAAAATTCCCTGTCTTTTCATTCTATACTTCTCATCTAGATTTTCTGTACTGTGCGCTTTCTGAAAGGTTTTAACTAATAATTTTTTCTTGTCCTGTTCTGTAATAGCCGTCCTTCCTTCTCCTGAGATAACTGGTATATTCCTGGTTTTATATACTCCAATCATCTTCTTTAACATACTCCATACCTTTCCTAATTATGGAAGCACAATACTCTCTCCAATATTTATTTTTTGCCTGCTTAATTGTCCTTCTAGCCTTTGCTCTCTCCCTCTGATATTCTATTACTGCTTCTGATGTCAGAGTTCTTTTCAGCCTTTTAAATGCTTTATTTCTGCTTTTAATTGAATTACTGCATTCATCGTTCCACCATGGAACAGCTTTCTTCCTCCCATTTCCTTCAACTTTTGGTATACTTTCTTCTGCCGCTTTGACTAAAATCAAAATTAATTTCTCTGTACAATTATCAATATCATCCTCTGTACTATAATTCTTTAATT
>NW_015506325.1:23844-35908 GCF_001515645.1 Sinocyclocheilus grahami | reverse complement strand
CTGAGATTCTATTACTGCTTATGATGTCAGAGTTCTTTTCAGACTTTTAAATGCTTTATTTCAGCTTTTAATTGAATTACTGCATTCATCGTTCCACCATGGAACAGCTTTCTTCCTCCCATTTCCTTCAACTTTTGGTATACTTTCTTCTGCCGCTTTGACTAAAATCAAAATTAATTTCTCTGTACAATTATCAATATCATCCTCTGTACTATAATTCTTTAATTTTAACTCACATATTTTATTATATTTCTCCCAATCAGCTTTTCCAAATTTCCATCTATATTGTTTTACCATCATACTCCTTTGCATTTCTAATCCTACCGTACAAATTATTGGAAAATGGTCACTCCCAACTGATGAATGTTCTAACACCTCCCATTGACATTTTGCTGCTATTGATGCTGAAACTATTGTTAGGTCTACACATGATTTTTTTTTGTTTCCTAATGTCAAACTTTGTCCCACTACCATCATTTAAGCATACCAATAAATTGTCTTCATGTATTCTTCCACCACTGTGCCATTTTTATCGGAGTTTGGACTTCCCCGTACCACACTATGTGCATTTAAGTCACCGCACCATATCCCTATACCTTCTTCTTTGCTCCAAATGTTACTTAATTCCATTAATGATATTTGTTCACAAGGATTGTAGTAATTTATTATTGTTACTTTTCCTAATGTTGTCCACACTTCCACTTTAATGCATTCATATTGTGTTTCTACCCTTATTTCCCTAAAAGCCACCCCATTCTTTAAAAACGTTGCACACCCTCCACCTGTTGCTCTTGACCTATCTTTTCTAATGGATATATACCCTGGAATGACGAAGTCTAACTGCGATTTAAGCCATGTCTCTATTTGTTTTAACCTTTGTCTGTCTGGGGTTTCCTGAGAGCTTGCATTATTCTCAGATTGCCCTAGTAGAGTCTGAATTTTCTCAACTGTTACCTCTGTTATACCCAGCTGACGAGCTGCTGCAGATATAATGATTTTCAGTTTTTCTGTTTGTTTGTTTGTTTGTGCTGTACAGTTGATGACTTCAACAATAAATGCAATGAAGCTTACTTTGCTGACCATAAGCATACTTGCATCTATATTTGTTTTATACTGCTCTGTTCCCTTGTTTGGTGTTTCAGTTGCATCAGACCTTCCAAGACTAGTTCTATTTTCTTGCTCATTTTGAACCTTCTTTACTGCTTGTGCATATGAAACATTATGCTCTTGTACTTCACTGCTTCCACGGCTTGTTTTTGCGCTACACATCCTAAATACGCTGCACTATGTGGGCCTCCACAGTTGCAACACTTAGGTTCAACTAAATCCCCACATTCTCCATAACCGTGTTCACCTCCACATTTACAACATTGTTTCTTTCCCTTGCATACTTCTGCTACATGACCCAACCTTTGGCAATTGAAACATCTTAATGCAGGTTTTATAAAAGGTCTAACTGGGTAGCACACATATCCCATTTTTACATTTTCTGGAAGCAGTCTCCCATTCACCGTTATCATCACTGTTGTACTTTGCTCTCTTTTCCCTTTTCTGTTTGATGTCAATCTTTTCACTTCTATTACCTTTTCACTCATTAACTGGTTTCTTAATGTCTCATCTGATAATGAGATTGGAACTCCAGAAATCAGTCATTTAATGCCACTCACCTCGCCAGGCACATGACACTCAACTCCTAATCCCCCTAACTCCTTCATTTTATTCAACATTTCTTGTTGTTTTTTGTTCAGACAAAATACTATCACCTGATTGTTGGTTAAGTATCTGGCTGATTTAATTTCACCAACAGCTTTTCTAAATATCTTTGTTAATCGCATAGGATTACTCATTTCACCCATTGTCTCAAACATTAAGATAACTTTGTACTCATCCTCGTTTTACTCCTTCCTTCTCCGACGAACTCCTCAGAGTCTGAGCCTCTGTCTTTGCGATTCTGAGACAACTGCTCAACCTGAATCCATTCATTAGAATTCATGTTATTTGAATCATCCTCTTCATCTAAACTACCCCCTTCACTCTTTTCATTCACAACACAGCTGTTGCTTAACTCGCCATGCTGTCTTTCCTTCGCCCCGGCATGCTGAGCTGCGAGATGCTGAACACGCCATTTTCCGACCAACCCAGTCACCTCTCGCTGCTGACTCATGGTTCAGAGTGCTTGTTCAAATAGGGCTGTGTTTACCAAAAGCATCAGAAGCATAAGTAGATCTTCAGAAACCATTGCCACATTATTACATAACATTGTTACTATATATAAAATGTATTCTGAAAAATGCATCACGGTTTCACACAAATATGAAGCAGCAATAATTATACATGTTTCTTGAGCAGCAAATGATATTAGAATGATTTCTGAAGGATCATGTGACACTGAAGACTGGAGTAATGATGCTGAAAATTCAGCTTTGATCACAGATGCATTTTAAATTACATTTTTAAATATATTAAAATAGAAAATAGTTATTTTTAATTGTTATATTTCACAATATTGCTGCTTTTACTGTTTTGTTTTGTTGTTGTTTTTTCAAATAAGTGCAGCCTTGGTGAGCATGAGACTTACAAAAAATATTACAAAATCTTACTGACCCCAAACTTTTGTGTACATGTAATATTTATTTTAAATTGGCTAGTTTGTGCAAGTAAATTTATTTAAACTGGTTGTTAAAAGTTTAAATGGATTGTGTTATGTTCTGTAATTGCTGTGAATAAATCTGTCAGAAAAAAAATATGCTACAGTTTCAGCTTCAGGTGCATTTACCACCACCTGAATTCACACTCTGGACTGGAGTGTGAATTTCTTTAATGTATTTTATAATAGCACCATATATATTACATTGTTCTGCATGCTCTTTCAAAAGGCTCATCAAATTAAATGATTCGACACCCATGAATGCAAAAGAAGTGCTGCACGGGGTACAGGTTCCTTGTCTCTGTGCTCTTTGGGTGCAAGGGATGATTCAACTCGTAAGATTAATAATAGTCCAAGGCACTCGAATCTTATTCAAAAAGTTTTAAAAAGTCTTTATTTCATCATGCTATAAGTTTTAAAAACAGGTGACAAGTGCACACCTACATGTTGCGGCTATTTTGCCTTCGTCAGGGTGTGAGTAACAAACATAATCTGAGTTCATTTTGAGCAGCAATTAATTAGTCTAATAACAATCACCTGGCTGTGCTACACAGGACAAACAGAAGAGAGGAAGTTCAACGATTACATAGCAAATTAAATCAAACACAGTATAATCATAGTGTAAAGGGAAAAAAATTACATAAACTTAAGTATATAAATCGAACATAGTATAAATTTTATTTCTTGAACACTATTCAACAATGTCATAGCCGCAACCTTACCTGTTTTTAAAACTTATAGCCATGATGAAATAAAGGCTTTTTAAAACTTTTTGAATAAGATTCGAGTGCCTTGGACTATTATTAATCTTACGAATTTAACACCCATGTTTTTTACTTCCTTAATGAGTTTTAACCTTTCTTTTTCATATATATATATATATATATATTTTTTTTTTACATTTTATTAAAACATGCTTTATTGTTTCTGCCTGATTACATTTACATTTACATTTAGTCATTTAGCAGACACTTTTATCCAAAGCGACTTACAAATGAGGACAATGGAAGCAATGAAAATCAACAAGAGAGCAATGATATACAAGTGCTATAACAAGTCGCAGCAAGTCTAAAAGGGACAAGTGATTTTTTTAAAGAATAGAATTAGAATAGAGAGTGCTAGAGTTAGAGGGTCAAATAAAGATGGAAGAGATGCGTTCTTAGTCGTTTCTTGAAGATGGCTAAGGACTCAGCTGCTCGGATTGAGTTGGGCAGGTCATTCCACCAGGAGGGGACATTTAATTTAAAAGTTCGTAAAAGTGATTTTGTGCTTCTTTGGGATGGCACAATATAGCGACATTCACTTGCAGAATGCAAGCTTCCAGAGGGCACATAAGTCTGAAGTAATGCATGTAGGTAAATGGGTGCAGAGCCACTGGTGGTTTTGTAGGCAAACATCAATGCCTTGAATTTTATGCAAGCAGCTATTGGTAGCCAGTGCAAATTGATAAACAGAGGTGTGACGTGCACTCTTTTTGGCTCATTAAAAATTAATCTTGCTGCTGCATTCTGGATTCATTGTAAAGGTTTGATAGAAGTGGCTGGAAGACCTGCCAAGAGTGCATTGCAATAGTCCATCCTGGACAGAACAAGAGCTTGAACAAGGAGTTGTGAAGCATGTTCCGAAAGAAAGGGCCTGATCTTCTTGATGTTGAATAAAGCAAATCTGCAGGACCGGAAAGTTTTAGCAATGTGGTCTGAGAAAGTCAGCTGATCATCAATCATAACTCCAAGGTTTCTGGCTGCTTTTGAATGAGTTATGGTTGATGTGCCTAGTGATGCCATGTAGACAGAGAAGAGAAGTGGTCCAAGAACTGAGCCCTGAGGCACCCCAGTAGTTAGATGTTGCGACTTGGACACCTCACCTCTCCAAGATACATTGAAGAACCTATCTGATAGGTAAGACTCAAACCACTGGAGTGCGGTTCCTGTGATGCCCTTTGCCAATTGACAGGAGGATCTGGTGGTTAACCGTGTCAAAAGCAGCGGACAGATCCAGCAAGATAAGTATTGAAGATTTGGAATCCGGCTTAGGGCTTCAACAACTGAGAGCAAGGCAGTCTCGGTTGAATGTCCACTTCTGAAACCAGACTGGTTGCTGTCGAGGAGGTTGTTCTGTGTGAGAAAGGCAGAGACTTGGTTGAACACAAGTCATTCAAGTGTTTTTGCAATGAAAGGAAGAAGGGAAACCGGTCTGTAGTTCTCTAAAAGAGATGGGTTAAGGGTGGGTCTCTTAAGTAGTGGGGTTATACAAGCCTGTCTAAATGTTGATTACAATAAATACATTTTCATGTTTTCCTATTTTAAACAGAGAGTGATTTAATCTAGTATATCCCATTCGGATGAGAGAAATAATTGTATCTTCTTTCCTATTCCTAAAAACACTTCTTCCATTTCCTACCTGCCCTTGCTATCACAGTTCCATACTTCTTGCCATTAGTTGTTTATGAATTCTTCAATTTTCCCTTTAACCTAATTTTTGCTAAGAGTCACTTGAATATTTATGTGTGTTTAAGAGCTTGCTTGGCTAGCTTTATCAACCACTTCATTAGCCTCCACTCCCACATGAGCAGGAACCCACAAACATTTTTATTAAGCTTACATTACTTATTATTAACAAACTTGCAAGAATCTCATATATAATGTCTTGCCTTGATGATTTTATTCCACTTGCAAGGCTCAATATTGCTGCATAAGAGTAAGAACATATTACTACTAACCTTGGTTTTACATCCTCTGCCCACTGGAGTGCTACCACCATGGCAATTAATTCTGCTGTATACACGGATACATGATCAGTTATTCTTTTCTTAATACTAGTTTGAAATGTTGGAATAAATACTGCAGCAGCTGTTCTACTAGAGATAGGGTCTTTAGAACCAGACGTTAAACCAAGGTCCTGACTCTCTGTGGTCATTAAAAATCCCATTTTGCCCATTGGCCTCTGACCATCATGGCGTCCTAACAATCCCCATATCTACTGATTGGCTTCATCACTCTGTCTCCTCTCCACCAATAAGCTGGTGTGTGGTGGGCGTTCTGGCGCACTATGGCCGCCGTCGCATCATCCAGGTGGATGCTGCATACTAGTGGTGGATGAGGAGATACCCCCTGACAATGTAAAGCGCTTTGAGTGTCTAGAAAAGCGCTATATAAATGTAATGAATTAATATAATTTTTTCTTTTTTTCTTTTGATCTTTTGGTTTTATTTATTTGGGTTTTAAACCATTACCAAACCATCTCACAATCGCTTCTGTCTTTTTTTTTCATCCACACCACAACACAGGCACACACTAACTTCTCGCAAGTCAAACAAGTGCGATAAATAAAAATATTTATTATATGTACAATTCTGGCATTATGCTCTGCTGGCTTTTTTCCCCCCATTCCTGAGTTCTATTTATGATAAAACGGACTACAATTATTTTATCTTAAATAGAATGGTAAACATTCAGTGTTTACTTTTTTAGTTGCAAGTTTTTGAAACAGATATTAGAGTCTAACTCAGAATTGTTCATTGATTATATAAAATTCAGTGAAGGTTGACTAATCTTTGACATTTACATTTAGTCATTTTGCAGACGCTTTTGTCCAAAGTGACTTACAATTGGGGAATACATAAAGCAATTCTTCTTAAAGAGGCAAACAGACACAGGAAGTGCTTGTAATACCAAGTTTTAGGCATTGTTCAAATAAGTACAAGCTAGAAAGGGAAGGAATAAATAAAGAGAAAGACCTTTTTTTTAGGATGAAGTCAAGTAGCGTCGAAAGAGATGAGTTCCCCGAGGGAACTCGAGCTGCGTCTAAACACTTTGGGAACGCCTTCAGCATGACCATGCTCTGAATCACATATGTAATCAGTCCAATGGATGGGCGAGACTTCACGGGCGAGGTGACGTAGTCGGATACTGCGGCAGCTTTCTGTCATTCAGCAAGCACTCTGTGTGTGTGTCAGTCGCTATCTGTTGTGAGTCTTAATTAGTGTTGTTTGTCCACTTATAAGCTCCATTACGTCAAAGCTTCAGTCAAAAGAAGCATTTGGGCGAGCAGGCAGCGTTCAGGCTGTGTGTTCCTCCCTGCCCACGCTATATTTCGGGTGGGGACAAACACAGTTTGTGTGTTGTCTGCTTGGGAGCGAAGCATGCAGAGTAAGCGCTCGAGGGAGCGTTTCTCGCTGCGCCGACCCTGCTTTCGCCGAGGCGGAGCAGCGGCTGTGCTCGTGGGGTTCGCATATGAATCCAGTGGAGGGAATGTAGATGGGCGAGTCCCTATCTTCTTCCTCATCCACCAGATCCGGTGCCCGCTCTCGGGGTTTTGGAAGCCCGCGCTGCAGTTCTTCCCCCCTGGGGAGAGGGCTCAACGCTCCGCCTGTCTTTCACCGAGGAGGTTGATATGGAGGGTGTCCATGAGCTCGCCAGTTGCTCAAGCATCAGTTACACAAGCATATTATGCCTAATATTATAATGAGCAGCATTACTGGGGAGCGGAGCTTGCGCAGTCATCTCTCGAGAAAAAAAGAGGGGGCTTATTGTGCATTTCCCGCGGTTAAATGCTCCGCTCTCACCAGGCACGCTCCGAGGAGTATGTCCGTGCCTGTGATCTTGCGGTTCCGGTCCCGCTGCTCCTGAGGCATGACGGCGATTGAGATCGCACATGAACTGGCGGACAGGTTGGAGACGGGCTCTCCCTATCTCCACCTGCATTCACTAGATATAGCTCTCTCTCTCTCTCTCTCTCTCTCTCGAGGTTCGGAAGCCCGCGCTGTGGTTTCTTCACCCTCTGAGTGAAAGCTCGCTGCTGCAGCTGTCTTTCTCCGAGGAGATTGATATTGTTTGTGTGGCCGAGTGGCGTTCCCAGGCCGAAGGCTTCTAGCAGAAGCTGGCTCTGCGGACCGTCATTCTCGCTGGATAGTCTTTGCCTAAAACGTCCTGACGCCATATGGAGGGTGTCCATGAGCTCGCCAGTTGCTCAAGCATCAGTTACACAAGCATATTATGCCTAATATTATAATGAGCAGCATTACTGGGGAGCGGAGCTTGCGCAGTCATCTCTCGAGAAAAAAAGAGGGGGCTTATTGTGCATTTCCCGCGGTTAAATGCTCCGCTCTCACCAGGCACGCTCCGAGGAGTATGTCCGTGCCTGTGATCTTGCGGTTCCGGTCCCGCTGCTCCTGAGGCATGACGGCGATTGAGATCGCACATGAACTGGCGGACAGGTTGGAGACGGGCTCTCCCTATCTCCACCTGCATTCCCTAGATATAGCTCTCTCTCTCTCTCTCTCTCTCTCTCTCTCGAGGTTCGGAAGCCCGCGCTGTGGTTTCTTCACCCTCTGAGTGAAAGCTCACTGCTGCAGCTGTCTTTCTCCGAGGAGATTGATATTGTTTGTGTGGCCGAGTGGCGTTCCCAGGCCGAAGGCTTCTAGCAGAAGCTGGCTCTGCGGACCGTCATTCTCGCTGGATAGTCTTTGCCTAAAACGTCCTGACGCCTAAGGCCTGATTGACACTATTTTCCTAATTAATGCTGTTCAGTTGCTTTGTCACAATCTGTATTGTTAAAAGCGCTATATAAATAAAGGTGACTTGACTTGACTTGACTGATTCCCTTAGTAGATCACCTGGCGGTGTGGGAGCCCCTGCCAAGCGTGCCTCATTGGGTCCTGCTCCGAGCAGACTCTGGTTCTATCAGTCTAGTCTTCCTAGGAGATGACGCGGGTTTGAGGACCGTCGTTTTCAACAGGAGACTTCAGCTATGAGAGTCCTGATTTCAGAGCACCGACCTAGCCACTCTGTTTACACTGGAGGTCAGTCTCGAGAGACTGATTACCTTAGTAGACTATTTGGCAATGTGGAAACTATTGCCAAATGTGTCTTGGTGGGTGCTGCACACTGTAGAGAGAGTCTACAGAATCCAGCATGGTTCTCTTCCACCTCAGTTCACTGAGCTGGATGTTGACATCACTGAATTCAATGATGAACTGTCTTTAACTGAAAAATGAGTGTTTACTATTGTCATTTTGCATTATTGACACTATTTTCCTAATTAATGCTGTTCAGTTGCTTTGTCACAATCTGTATTGTTAAAAGCGCTATATAAATAAAGGTGACTTGACTTGACTTGACTGATTCCCTTAGTAGATCACCTGGCGGTGTGGGAGCCCCTGCCAAGCGTGCCTCATTGGGTCCTGCTCCGAGCAGACTCTGGTTCTATCAGTCTAGTCTTCCTAGGAGATGACGCGGGTTTGAGGACCGTCGTTTTCAACAGGAGACTTCAGCTATGAGAGTCCTGATTTCAGAGCACCGACCTAGCCACTCTGTTTACACCAGAGGTCAGTCTCGAGAGACTGATTACCTTAGTAGACTATTTGGCAATGTGGAAACTATTGCCAAATGTGTCTTGGTGGGTGCTGCACACTGTAGAGAGAGTCTACAGAATTCAGCATGGTTCTCTTCCACCTCAGTTCAACGGGGTGATTCCCACTCTGGTGGGACCCATAGCAGGCTCTGGTAATGGAACAATAAGTAAACACTCTCTTGAGGAAGGAGGCCATGGAGACGGTCCCTCCTCTTGACAGGGAGTCCGGGTTTTACAGCTGGTACTTCATCGTTCCAAAGAAGAATGGAGGGTTGCGCTGCAAGAGGCCTCCTCTCACTTTAGAGAGTTGTCATATTGAGGCCTCCTCTCCAAGAGTGGCTATTTTCTGCGAGTGTCGTCAGGCCTCCACTCGCTACAGAGAGTTTCTGAGGCCTCCGCTCGCCAGAGCTCCGCTAGGACAGTTATGAGTTTAAGCTAGCGTGGGGTGTAGATGCCTCTTCTCGCTTTATAGAGTCGTTATGCTGAGGCCTCTACTCCTAGAGCTCGGCCTATCTCCATCCTTCCCCATTACAGGAAGTTCCTGAGGTGGCTTTTGAGGGCAAAAGCCTACCAATATCGGGTTCTTCCCTTCGGCCTTGCACTCTCACTCCGCACTTTCACGAAGTGTGTGGATGCTGTTCTGGCTCTTCTGTGACTCCAGGGCATCCGCATACTCAACCACATTGACGATTGGTTGATATTAGTTCAATCTGAGCAGATGGCGGTTCGGCATTGAGATGTCGTTCCCGCTCACATGAAAGAGCTAGGGTTAAGGCTTAACGCCAAGAAAAGTGTGCTTTCTCCATTACAGAGAACCACTTATCTGGGTGTGGTGTGGGATGCAACCATGATGCAGGCACGTCTGTCTCCTGCTCGGATAGAGTCGATCCTCACTGCAGTAGCGAGAGTGAGAGAAGGCCTGTCACTCACTATCAAGCAGTTCAAAAACTGCTGGGTCTGATGGCAGCTGTGTCCAACGTGATATATCTTGGCCTGCTGTACATGAGACCCCTACAGTGGTGACTCAAGGCCAGTGGGCAGATGGTGGCCAGTCAGTGGGCAGACACCCCTGGTTACATGTTTCCTCCACGGTGCGCTGAGGCAGAGAAGCTTATGCTAAGCGGTGGATCAGGATGCTATACCATAGCCTCGAGTCCTCTGATCTCCCCTCTCCATTGGGGGTCAAGGCTCACTCCTGAAGTTGGCCTTTGGTGGGATGTCTTTGCCTACTTTGTCAGGTGCCTACCTGCATTCTGCACCACTCCTGGCTCCTTTATCTCGCCTTAGCTGTGCTCTTCCACACTAGGCAGGGATTTGTAAGTCTGCCGGCATGGGCATACTCGTTCCCAAACCGTTTCGACGCAGCTCGAGTTCCTGAAGGGGAACGTCTCCAGGCTACGCATGTAACCATGGTTCCCCGAGGGTACGAGACGCTACACCTCGCCTGTGACGTCTCGCCCATCCATTGGACTGATTTCATATGTGATTCAGAGCATGGTCACGCTGAAGGCGTTTCCAAAGCGTTTTGACGAAGCGTCTCGTTCCCTCGGGGAACCATGGTTACATGCGTAACCTGGAGACGTTTTCAGCTGTCGCTTGAAAATTGTCAAGGATTCAGCATTCTGGATAGGGGTGGGAAGATCATTCCACCAGCCAGGAATGGTGAAAGAGAATGTTCTGGAAAGTGATTTTGAGCCTCTCTGTGATGCTACCACGAGGCGTCAACTGTCTCGCGGTGGATTTAAGTAAAAACTGTTGTAAGTTTAAGTGGTGATGCATCCCAAATATTTGAAAAGTATATGGTCCCAAAAACAAAGTCCTAGTCTGTTTGACAAAAGGGAGTAGGGGAGGTAAGCAGACATACATTATTATTCCCTTTTTAATTTTGCTGCACAATTTCATGAATTGCCAAAGTAGCTTTTAGTACCATCAAAATTATTTGGTCTCGTGAATAAGATGAAGCATTTCCCCCCAATAGGTAGCTGTAGTGTAAAATGTGTAAGATGCTTTGGGGTAAGTTGTGCCATAGGCTCCATATTCCAAATTCAGGAAATAATATTACTAACACCATTTCACAATAAACAAATAAATAAATAAATATCCCTCCACAATATCCGGAATCAAATTTTCTTTAGTGCGTGTGTGTTTCTCTACTATTAAATGTAACATTGGCTCCCTCTGTTGGTCATACCACTGTATAGCACAAGGTACATAATGCAGAACTTCAGGAACATCTCCAATATAATTAAAATGCTGTGATCTTGGTATTTTCTAAGCAATAAATGACTACATTACAATATAGTGTGCTATGATTCATATTACGCTCAATTATGTTATTTTTGGAGGTTAACTTTCTGGCTAATTTGATGCTGATGTGTTGTATCAGTAGGAAAGCAATAGTTACGTAGATTACTTCATTCGGTTTTTGAAAAAAAAATTAATAATAATTACCATTCTGAAACATCCTGTTGTAAGCGCATTGTTCAGAGTTTATGATATTAGATTTTTAACACATTTTTAGTTTGTACCAAGGGGGCGTTTTGCCGTAAAATGCCCCCAGTCTAACAAAGCAATTTGCTTTATACATTTACAGCAAAATCAGAATACAGGCTTAAAATAAAAAAAAAGAATATTATCAATAATTATGAATTACAAAATTATAATAGCCTATTTGAAAACTATTGTTAGCTGATGTTAACTGGCTAGCTAACTAGCTGGAAAAACAAAGGATTTGATGTTCAGGACAGAGTATATAACTACAGTAATTAAGCCATGCCCCCCGGGAGCGTTTTACCCCACAGACTAGGTTTGAAAAAATATTGTCATGCTGAAAATATAATCATATTTTTCTTAAATATCACATACCCCCTATCTACAGGCCTTACTATTCTCATGTCATATATAACTGTGATGTTCTACAAAATATGCTTAAAACACTTTCTTTTCTTACTGCTGAAAATTAGATGACTTACTGTGAAATCCGTTACTTCTACATCTCCTTTGTCAACTTAGACCATAGTTACAACAAAAATGTATCTTGACTTTATCTAGTGTTTTTTTTTTGGG
>NW_015506325.1:19275-23455 GCF_001515645.1 Sinocyclocheilus grahami | reverse complement strand
AATGTTTGTTTTTTTTTTGTTTGTTTTTTTTTGTGGGGGGGGGGGGGGGGGCTCTTACTCCACTCTACCCTACTCAACATAAAACACATATGCAAAGTAAAATTCCTTATATATTGATACTGTACTTGAGTGTTGCAACATTTAAAGATATTTTGACTCCACCCAGGGGTTGAAGCATGACTAGAACAAGCTCAAACGTGTAAAGTTTGGTTAACTGGAATGCAGTGCCCACCTCCACGTCTACTTTGTGTAGTTTTGTTAAAACTAGGAATAGATTCAATAGAGACAGATGCTGTAATTAAAATTAACCTATCTGACATAAAACTTAAACACAGACTGGAAAATACACAGTTTTGGAACTGCATAAAACAGCAGAAGTGCAGTTTAACACATGGTACACTGGGACAATTATTATATTAAATATTATACAGTATTAACTATTAATTTGTTATTGTAGTTTAAAACTGTATATGTTTCTAGCAAGGCCAATGCCATGGGTTTGATTTTAAGGGAATGTATAAATACCTTTTAGCTGCATTTTTTTTATTTGTAAACAAATGAATGATTTTCCCATTTAAAAAGTTTTTATCCCTCATGTCTTTGGCCATATCTCAGTATATTGCATATGATTTATATTAATGATTTTAAAATACATGACATGAATGCTTAATTAATCCAGGGGAACGCACATTAACAAAACTTCATTGTAAACTCCAAAACATTCATAACAAAAAAATCTTCCATAATTATCCAGTTGTTCAAAAGAAAATCACCTACCGGAATGCAACTGGAATCTGTTCAGCCCTAATTGCCAGATCAAATAAAACTTAAACGGAACAAGATCAAGTCATTCCACACCCTCTCAGAAGAAGACAAAATCAAACCTGCTATTCTCAAAACAACCCCTTCCTTATATTCTTACTGTACATGTAGACCTCCCTCACAAACAATAAAGGACATCCCATTTACATTCCAACTCAGTACAGAAACTGCACAGCAAACTGACTACAAAACATAGCACAGGAAACACTTAAATATAAATGTCCAGACAAGACACAAGCATCATTTTTGTTGAGTATTAATTTTGCTGTAAAACAATAAGAACAAAGACATTATAGTGCAAATGTAGGCCTATTTTATTAAAATGTTAAATAATCACATTAAAATAATACATTTTGGCTGTCAAATCAAATGTGGTGACAGCCAACCATAACTTGTATTTTATATGACATTTAGAGGTGGTTGCTCTGAAATAATACGCGTGTCAGAAGGAGTAATGAAATTAATTCAATAAAAGTTTTTGTGACCATGTTCCAGTCTTTCTATGACCCCTCTTTTTCTGCAAAAAAATAAAAATACTTACAGACTGTGAGTTTTCTGTTGGACCCGCAGTGTAGTTTTACTCTCATGCCGTGCTGTCATGCTTGAACACTTTAAATACTTTATGCAAAGTAACAGGTGTTTAACATGTCATGGACAGCCACAAGGCATCACTGTTATTGACGTGTGGTTTATGAAAGACAAAAGTAAAGATAATACACAGATGAAGTCACTAACAATGCATGACACACGGATACACTATAATAAACTGATCGATCAAAGGACAATAAATAGACTGGTGTCACGTGTGATTGTGTACACGAAGGAGACTGCAGGAGATTCGACGAATAAATTAGCTAAACAAATGTATTAGCTAAACAACTCAAAGCAGATCACAGGCAACAGGTATAATACAACACAAACCACTATAGCAAACAAGAACTGACAAGAGACTGAACTAAACAAGGGGTACAGTATATAGCCTAAACACAAGGACTGAGTAGCCTAAGTGATCAGCAACACCCTTATCATTAAATAGACATTCACATTTACAAAACTAACAGTATTGCACACAGCCCATAGAAGTGCTCCAGGAAAGATCACAATGTGATCACAATCACACACTGCAATTTCACAATAAAATACACTAAATGCTTAAAGGCAAAGTGGTGGTGATATTTACCGCCACCTGCTGGCAGATTTAATTTCTTATTTAGAGTATAATTTAATTAATAATAATAATGATAAATAATAAAAATAATAATAATAATGATAAATAATAAAAATAATAATAATAATGATAAATAATAAAAATGACTTTCATTGTATGAACAGAAAATACTGAGATGTTTCTCAAATTATCTTCTTTTATGTTCCATAGTTTATGTTAGGCTGTTGTAGTCTAAATGTTAATGTGAAATACGTATTTTCAATGACAGCTATGTGTAGTGCAAAACAAAAAAATATGTTAATTTTATTTGATATTCTCATTTAACACAAAAAATAGCTTTAGGGTACAACGGGGCTAAAGGCCCACCTTAAGAAAAAATGTGCTATTCACTGCGCCTAAAATGTATAATTGCAGACAAAATATATAAGTTGTATCGAACATTAATGGAGCAACATATTTTGTGTGAAAATAAATCATTCAAGTTGTTTATTTTGTTTAAAAATCTTATAAATGTATGAGGTGGCAAGAGGGGTAAAAGGCACTCTGTATTGATACAAATACTTCAGCTAAAATAATGTTTTTTTTTTAATAATGTCTAAGTTAATACTTGTTAAAAACAATCCAAGTTTGTACTATTTTCTGCTTATTTTGAAAAAATGATTAGGGTTCATACATTATTTCCGTGACAGAGTTCAAGATAAATCCATTAATCTTACTACTGGAGCTGCTAGTTTGCTAGTTTGTGTTGTATTCTGAATAAAATATTGAAATTTGAAACTTCCACATCATTGCATTTTGTTTTTATTCACAATTTGTACAGTGTCCCAACTTTTTTGGAATCGGGTTTGTACTTAGCATAGTTATAAAAAAAACTCTAACCCTGTATCTTTAAACAAATTCTAGATTAGTGATGTCAAAATTAGCACGTTAACGCAGGGGATTAATTTGGTAATTTGTACGCGACCGCAGTAAAGATAGTTTGCGGTTTGATATTCAGATATGTTTTGGCTATAAATAAGCAGTGCGCTGTCATAGACATGCAAATAATAGGCTACCGAATATCATTCTCCATGATTTGTGAATTCAGGTGACGCTGTCCTTCGGGCCGAAATCAGTTCCAAAAAAAAGACACTTTGTAAAAACGGGAAACAAAACGGAGGGTGTACACACTGAGGTTACTGTTTGGGTTAGGTCTTCTGTCATGTCATGCTGTTGAGGGAACATGCTGGAGTCACGAGGAAACGTTTAACAGTCTTTAAATCACGAAACACAGGAGATAATCCACAATAGGACTCATATATCTTATCTTGCAAGATCCTCCTTTCTGCATTATATTTTTTACACCTCATAATGATATGCTCCACATTTTCTGGAACATTACAGTCATCACAATTATCTGTTATGCATTTTCCCATTAAAAGCAGGGATTAAACCTGTATGTCCAAGTCTTAATCTTGATATAATCACTTCTCTTCTGCATTTCCCTTTAAAAGCCTTGACGTTAATCGATTTCTGAATATTATAATATCATCACCCTTTGTTATCTATGTCTCACTTTTTCTGCCCTGATTTTCTCACTTTTGTTTTAATTAATGATTTGGCCTCACCTTTACCAAATGGGACTTTCATTATTTCCTCGTCCTTTAATTTCAGTGCATTCTTTGCAGTCAAATCTGCTATCTCATTGCCCTCCACGCCAGTATGAGCTGGAACCCAACAAAACTGAAGATTAATTCCAATTCTCTCTATATTTAACATTATCATGGATATCTCTTTATATAAATCCTCTCTTATTGTTTCAGTTGAATTCAAACTATTAAGAGCTGCAACAGAGTCCGAACAGATAATAACTCTTTGAGGTCTTACTTCTTCTACCCATTGCAATCCAAAAATTATGGCTACTACTTCAGCTGTAAATACAGATAATTTGTCATTAATTTTGCATATGGTTATATCAAACTCTGGTATGTACACTCCTACTTCTACATGATCATTCCTCGAATCTTTAGATCCATCAGTGAATATTGGTATATACTGATAGTAGTTCTGCTTAACATATTCCTGAACCAAATATGCAATATTATCAGCGTTCCTTTCAGTCCATTCTTTCTTTAGTTCTAAAAGTTTCAAGTCTACATTGGGAACTGGAAATATCCATGGAGGAACATTACCCCATACCATATTTGGGCC
>NW_015506325.1:17572-18843 GCF_001515645.1 Sinocyclocheilus grahami | reverse complement strand
TTTTATATTTAAATAATTTGCCACTGATGATTCAAATGCGAGTTTTGAGCAGTGTAGAGTAGTGCTTGTTGTTTGTTGTTTCTCCGATCACAAATGCAGACATGGTGTTATGTTTACGTAGCGTGATACGTAACGCGTAAAAAGACAGTACAAGTCATTATAATCAGTAATTATGTCCCCACTGGATGCAACAAATGCCTTATTTGTAATGGGTTTTATTGGTTTTCTCTCATCTAGTGATGTCCGGATCGCGAACGAATCGTGCTATTTAACTGGATCTTCTTAGTGAACCGGTCGAACCAGTTCACCAAATCGAACTGAATTGTTTGAAACGGTTTGCGTCTCCAGTACACACTAATCCACAAATTACTTAAGTTATTCGGTTTATAAACGTGCCTGACACTCCCTCTGACGCAAAATAAACCAATATCCCGAGTTATTCAGTTACTCCTAACAGTAGATTGACTGAACTGCTAAAAGAGAACCGATGATGCGATATGCACGAGCAGAGCAGCTGGACTGAGTTTCATCTTGTTGGGAGACGGCATCACAGTATGTTAAGGGGCGTAACATTTCCATCACACACTTGGAGGTATTCGGTCAATCACAAGGCACTGGATAGCTGGCCAATCAGAGCACACCTCGCTTTTTTAGAACGATGAGCTTTGTAAAAATGACAAAGTTTCATTTTTGACATCAATGGAACATAATCAAACTAAATGAAGACAGGAACATGACCAGATACAAAACACCATCCCCCAGCACTGAGGCCAATAAACAACTTGCTGAAGACCTGAATGAGTTTTACTGTAGATTTGAAACTCCCAGTCTAACACCCCACACCTGCTCTGAACATCTCTCCACACAACCATCAACACCTCCTGCAACCCCCCTCACCCCCACTCCTACGTTTCATATCAGTGAGGATGATGTGCGCCAGGTCTTCAGAAAGAACAAGAGAAGAAAAGCACCAGGCCCAGATGGTGTGACACCAGCCTGTGTGAAAACCTGCGCTGACCAGCTGGCCCCCATCTACTCACAGATCTTCAACAGATCACTGGAGCTGTGCGAAGTCCCTGCCTGCTTCAAACACTCCACCATCATCCCTGTCCCAAAGAAACCCAAGATAACAGGACTTAATGACTACAGGCACGTGGCTCTTGTCAACAGTCTCATCAAGGACGGAGACAAGTCTGCTTACAGACATGAGGTTAAAGAGCTGGCTGTCTGGTGCAGTCTTAACAACCTGGAGCTGAACACCCTCAAAACAG
>NW_015506325.1:0-14829 GCF_001515645.1 Sinocyclocheilus grahami | reverse complement strand
TGTTAAAAAGGCCCAGCAGAGGTTGTACTTCCTTCGCCAGCTGAGGAAATTCAACCTGCCACAGGAGCTGCTGAAACAGTTCTACTCAGCCGTCATCGAGTCTGTTCTGTGCACTTCAATAACTGTCTGGTTTGGTTCAGCTACAAAATCAGACATCAGAAGACTACAGAGAACGGTTCGGACTGCTGAAAGGATTATTGGTGCCCCCCTGCCTACCCTCCAAGAACTGTATACATCCAGAGTGAGGAAAAGGGCTCAGAAAATCACTCTGGATCCATCACATCCAAGCCATCTCCTTTTTGAACTTTTGCCATCTGGTCGGCGTTACAGAGCACCGAATACCAGGACAGCCAGGCACAAGAACTGTTTCTTTCCCCAGGCAATCTACCTCATGAACAGTTAATGTTCTCCCATTGTGCAATTAAAGTATGTGCAATAACCTTATACTTATTCATCACCCTAAATCCTAGTACATCCCTACAACTTTATTTTATTTTATGCTATTCCTATTCTACCTATAGCACACCTGTACATACAATTTATTCTTTTTTTGTGGTTTATATTTATGCATGTGTATTTTATTCACATCTTATTTTTATTATCTGTGTGTTGTTGTTGTTGTCTCCGTGTACTGGAAAATTGTGACACTATAACAAATTCCTTGTATGTGCAAACATACTTAGCAATAAAGCTCTTTCTTTCTGATTCTGATTCTGAAATAAGGCTAAACAGGAACTGAAACGCATGACAAAACAGGTCCAATTCTGACACAGTTAAACTATTTTCATGAAAAATCCTATTAACCTTGTCCGCTATTCTCCTAAACTGAATAACACTTTAATTTCCTCATTTACTTCTAGGAAGTAACTTGTTTGCTGTATTAGAATATAAAGGTCATGTATGCAAGTAAAATACTTCAAATGAAATGGGGTTTTGAACAAAGGTGATGAATTTGAATTTGTAAATTTGATTAACAAACTGAATGTTTCAAACAGCTTTCATTTGTTATTTCATATATTATTTACAGTTGCCTGTTACAAAACAAACAAAAAATACTTTTATGTGCATAAAAGATGGGATAACTATAATAAAACATAAAATAAACGAGCAAGAAGACAAAATAATAAAAGCATCAGCAACACTTGTATCATTAAATAGACATTCACTATAGGTTACAAAACTAACAGTATTGCACACAACCCCTAGAAGTGCTCCAGGAAAGATCACGATGAGACCACAATCACACACTAAAATTTCACAATAAAATACACTAAATGAAAAAATAAACACCGCGCTTAAAAGCAAAACCATATATATGAGAAAGTAAACTGCCAATATGCACTGTGTAACACTAACTGAATCGAAACAGCACAAATAAACAAAATAAATAATAAAATGCCCAAAATGAAATACAGCCTGAACATCACAAACAAATTCCTCTCTTCAGAAATGTCCACAACACCACGATGTTATTTATAGACTACAAATTATAGACATTTTTCTGACCAGTGTCTAATATACAAGAGCAAAGTTAAAGGCAAACATAATTGCACTGCAACACTCAAGAGAGAGAAAAAGAGACGTGCAATATATTGTCTGTTAATATATTAGGATTTATATTACTAATCATTACAAAATATAGTTAACTATAAATGCAATGCATTTTTCAAAAACTACGAAAGAGAATTACCTCCCGAGCTGCCAGTGGAATCTGTTCCTATGTCAGATCACATGCAAAACCACCTATAGGGAAGATCATATTCCTACAGCTTTCACTTCCTTATGTTCCTACTGTACATCTAGTCCCTCCCTTTACAACTGTAAAGGACGGTTTACATTCAGTATCAGTCATGTGACTTTAGAAGTGACAGAGGAATGATATATTAGGGTGAACCAAAGAAACACACCAAATTCAAAAAGATAGGAATATTACACTTAAAGAAATTCTAATCATTTCTTATTAACAAATTTACATTCTGGTATTTTGTACTCTCTTTATACTACTTTTTTTTTTTTTTTTATAAATATGGAATATATATTTAGTTATTTTGGGATAGACACACATGGGGACACACTTGTATGAATACACAACTGTATGAATATCTTTGCATTAGATCAGGGGTGTCAAATTCAATTCCTGGAGGGCCGGAGCCCTGCAGAGTTTAGATTCAACCCTAATTAAACACAACTGATCCAACTAATCAAGTCCTTCAGGCTTATTTGAAAACTGCATGGTATGTGTGTTGGAGCAGGGTTGGAACAAAACTCTGCAGGGCTCCTGCCCTCCAGGAATTTAGTTTGACACCCCTGCATTAGATGATCAAACCAAGCAGAATTTAAAGTAATAAAACAAGAACATTGATCAGTGTTGTCTTTAATTGTCCTCTGGTGGTCACCAACAGTAATATGCATTATGGTAAAAGACCCTCCTGACCCTTGTATCCCTATTTAGATATTCACTGGCATTGACTCTCTTAAATTACTGCATATTAATTCTTTCTGTCATAAAACAGTTTCTTTGATTTAATTATGATTGTCCATCTCCAACATTTTGAAATAGATGAGCGCTGTTAGAACCAGTGTTGGGGGTAACACATTAGACCTCCTTGACGGCGGAGGAGACACCACAGCTGAACAGAGGGGAGCGAAGATCCCCACGGTGGATCACCACAGCAGAGCAGAAGCTCACCACATTAAAGAGAGCACTGACAGGTTAGACAGGTTAGTAACGGCCTCTGATGCCATAACAGGACAGGCTGACCCCCCATGTGAAACTCTCAGGCCCTGATGGCCGTAAGTTCGAATATGTGTGCAGTTTCAAGAGTTTTTGAGCATGTTAAGGGTCCCTAAACCCCCAAAAACCTTGACAAAATAAAAAATAAATAAATAATAATACTTAGAAAAACAATAGGGCCCTGCACCCCTAGTGGCTTGGGCCCTAATAATCAGATTACTTTTTTCAAGTAACTAGTAAAGTAATGCATTACTTTTAAATTTACAACAAAATATCTGAGTCACTTTTTTCAAAAAAGTAATGCATGTTACTTTGTTTTCCCATTTATTCACTGACACCTCTCCTGTCCCGTGTTGAGAGAAATTGAGAATGAGGTGCAGAAGCAGAGGCACTTCCTGCAGCTGGAGGCTTATTCATTTCATTTTTGGTGTGAAAGGGCCTTTAACAGAATGCCAGAAATATAACTTTTGGGTTTTTGTTGTTGTTGTTAATAAAAACAAATAAGCAAGCCCAGCCCAGGTGACAAAAAGTAACACAAAAGTAATGTAATGCATTGCTTTCCATAAAGAGTAACTAAGTAGTGCAATTAGTTACTTTTTTATGGAGTAAAAACCATTACATCTATGGAATGTCCACATAAAACATGGAAACCCAACAAGAGGGTGAGTGAATGAGGTCTGCTGGAGTTGAGCGGTTGAAAAATAAGAGTACTAAGAACGTGCATTAATAAAATAAGCTAGGTACAGTTTAGATTTTAAATGCACGCAGGATTCTACAAAATACTCTAAATATACACTGTACACAATATTAAAGACACATTATATTCACTGAACACAAACACTACACAAGCTGATTAATCCAAAACATAAAGTAACAAAAAGTAAACTCCAAAACATTCACAACAACTTCCAACTGTACAAAAGAAAATCACCTACCGGACTGCCACTGGAATCTGTTCAGCCCTACGTGCCAGAGCACATAGCAAAAACGTTATACTAAAAACAAAACTGAACCATTCCACACCCTCTTGGGAGAAGACAAAATCAAACCTGCTATTCTAAAGACAACCATTTCCTTATATTCTTACTGTATGTATAGTCCCTCCTTCATAAACATAAAGGACATACCGTTTACATTCCATCTCAGTCAGATGATGTTGGAAGATATAGTGGAATCTACGTTCTGTTTGCAACAGCATGGTGTTTCTGTGGTTCACTGTGGAAACTACTTTTTTCTTAGAGCTGTATAACTAGTTTTCCCATTTAATTTTAAATTATTTTAATATTCCCTTGAGGCGCAGTTCCTCCCTTGAGGTATAATGTTAATAAAATTGCTGCACCAAAGACAGTTCCAAAGTCATTCAGTTTTAAAGACATAAAATTACTTAACTGTAATTAATCTTTATTATATTTTACACCAACGCCTTAACTAAAACCTCACCATTAATTGGAGAAAAATATGTCAAGCCAATTACACAATTAAGTAATTCAGAAATCATAAAACATTGCATGCATAAACACTATCCAAACTGTGACATGAACGAACAACTGGATTTTTTTTTTTTTTTGCTGTAGGTTCACACTTTAATGGAGAACAGATCATTTGCATTAATGATTCATTTTACATCAGGCAAATTATCCATGAACTTTCAGATCTTTACTTTGTTCTTTCAAAATAACATTAATAATAATAATAATAATAATCTCAAAACAGCTACAAGGAAAGTTACAACCTTGGTTGTTCTTTTTTGGTGAAACATTTCATTCACTTGAAGGTGTTTAAATATGTGAGAACCCAAATGCAGTTTACATAAAACAAATACAAAAAAAGAGACTTTAACATGGCATAAATTAAGCTTGACGTGACTTTGAAAGTTTTTTTTTTATTAAAGGCACAATATGTAAGATATTCATAATAAAATATCCAAAAAACACTTGCACACTGCTATGTATTTCATGCAGTTGTGTACTTACGTTATCCCAAAAGTTCCCAAGGATTTGTAAATCCAGAGAAATTCAGATTTTAAATAATGGATTGATCCGAGTGAGGCCAACAAGATGGCAGCCGGGTCGGTTGGTGATATTCAAGGCTAAGAAATAATGAATGATTTTCTCACCTTAAACGTTACAATTGATTAGTGCAAACACCTGGAAATCTCTTTTTTTTGTTGTTGGTTTTAATAAGATAACAATTTCTGACTTTTTGTCGGCATGACCTGTCAGCGAGAGTTTAAAACTGATTGATCTATCACAGTCGTAAAAATCAAAGATGACAGACAAAAGACCAGGGTCCTCGTTTATCAACAGTGCGTAGAAAAGGTTCTATATTTTGTTCTACGAATGAAATTTAGAATGTGCCTAAGTTATATGTGTATATCTACTCATGTGTGTAAGAACTGCGTGCGCACGTTTGATAAATACGGGTTTTCTTGTACTTAGGCACATTCTAAATTTCATTCGTAGGACAAAATATAGAACCTTTTCTATGCACTGCTGATAAATGAGGGCCCAAGAGACCAAGGTAAAAAGACAAATAAGATGGTTTCATTCACCACAGAAAACAGAGATTTAACGGAAGATGTCATGGAAGTTGTCAAAGCAGGTGATTTGCATTCCAACGGAGGAGTTGTCCCTCTTCCTGACTCAGCTCCGTGTACTCCAGTCGTAAAGAAAGGAAAAGCTGAACCTACACTCTCCGATAGTGATGTGACATTGTAACCGAAGCATTGGAGCTTGTGTCGAGAATAAATGAGTGTGCCAGATGAAGCCTCGATTCGAGGCCTGTGTTGTTAACGTAGAAATCATGTGACCAATGACAAACGAAGCCTCACTTTCTGTTCAATCACGTGCATGATTCACTTTGTGTGTTGGAATGTTCGAACCCCCAGATCTTAATGTACGAGTAAGTTTTCATTCGGATTTACTCAATTACATTTTTAAATAACCAGTCATACAGCCTTATATAAAGAATACAAATATTTTCAGGAAAATAAAATATTTTTTGTCAAAGCAGGTGATTTGCATTCCGACGGAGGAGTTGTCCCTCTTCCTGACTCAGCTCCGTGTACTCCAGTCGTAAAGAAAGGAAAAGCTGAACCTACACTCTCCGATAGTGATGTGACATTGTAACCGAAGCATTGGAGCTTGTGTCGAGAATAAATGAGTGTGCCAGATGAAGCCTCGATTCGAGGCCTGTGTTGTTAACGTAGAAATCATGTGACCAATGACAAACGAAGCCTCACTTTCTGTTCAATCACGTGCGTGATTCACTTTGTGTGTTGGAATGTTCGAACCCCCAGATCTTAATGTACGAGTAAGTTTTCATTCGGATTTACTCAATTACATTTTTAAATAACCAGTCATACAGCCTTATATAAAGAATACAAATATTTTCAGGAAAATAAAATATTTGCCATATGAAATTCATATATTCTTCTGTTACATGATATTGATATTCGGACTGGCATTAACTGCCACATTTAATGGGTAAATTAATTTATCAGAGAGAGAAATTCAACAAACACAAACACACACACTGTTAGACTTTTATTTGTGCAATGACCTGCTCTTATCATCCGATCATGGTTGTATTTCTCAATTAGTGCTACTGGATCTTAGTGCTTAATCTAACTGTAACTGATGACAGTTACATTTTATTGATCCAGAAGAGGATTGGGAGAATGTCATACGGTCAGATGAAACCAAAATAGAACTTTTTGGTAAAAACTCAACTTGTCGTGTTTGGAGGAGAAAGAATGCTGAGTTGCATCCAAAGAACACCATACCTTCTGTGAAGCATGAAGTTAAACTTCCATGGGGAACAACTAATCGATTTAGCATTTCCCAAGGCCCAAAACAGGAAGATCCGGCAGCTCCTTTTCGATTTATTTTAGTTATGCAAACGATGGCTTTACATATACATAATGACTCTTTTCAAGGCATCAGAATTAGGGACAGAAAAATTAAATGCTGTCAGCTTGCTGATGATACAGCTATCTTTTTGAAAGATATATCACAGGTTAAGAAAATTATAGAGTGTCTTAATATATTTTCTGAAGTGTCAGGTTTATCTTTAAATATAAAAAAAATGTATATAAGACATGGTATTCCTTTTACTGAAGGGAGGAAGTAACTTATCTTGGTATCAATATTTGTAAATATCAGTCAATCAGAGTACAATCTAATTTCCTTATGTTGAAAATTAAAAAAGAAATGTGATATGTGGCTCATGAGGGATTTATCGCTCAAAGGTAGGACTCTTTTGTCCAAAACCGAGGGGTTTTCTCGTTTAGTCTATCCCGAGAAAATTATTCAACTCTCTTCAATTTCATATGGAAAAACAAGCCTCACTATTTAAATAGAAATATTTTATGTAATTCGTATATTCAAGGAGTTTTGAAAGTGATTGATTTTGTTACTTCTAATACAATTTTCAAGTTGAACTGGTTTAAACATTATATTCAACGTAAATAATAACTTATATAATTCCAAATCTTATTTTTGAAAAAAGTTGGAGGTATAGGATTTCTTTTGAAGTGTGATTTCGAGGTTAACAAAATCCCCATTCAGTTATCTAATTTTCATAGACAGACTCTTCTGTATTTTTTTTCTACCCCCCCCCCCCCCCCCAATAGGCAGATAATATGGAATAATAAAAATGTTAAATATAAGAACAAATCAGTTTTCTATAATAATTAGGTTAAAATGATATTTTAATGGTCTCTCAGTTTATAAATAATGAAGGATATTTATACTGAGCTTTTAGAGAATTTTGATATTCCAAGACCTTCACACTGTAATATGTGTGTTGCCTACCAGGTGAGGGCGCTAACAGTTAAGACTCCACTGGAGAGCGGAACCGAATAAAGTCAGTTGTTATTAACATACACGGCGTGCAGACTCATTTATAACATGGTGTCAGAAGTATCGAATTCAAGCCAAATATGGAAGGATTGAAGCCACCACAACCACAGCAATTTGAAGGCAACACGGCAGAGAACTGGAAAAAATGGAAACAAACATTTTAACTGTAGGAACATGACCGCATCGGGCGTCGAAACGAACGATAAGAAAATACAAACCTGCACACTGCTACACGTTATAGGTGACGAAGCCCTAGAAATATATAACACATTTGAGTTCGCAGAAACTGAAGACAAAAACGACGTTAAAGTCATTATAAAAAAAATGTAATGACTACTTCGAGCCCCAAAAGAATGACGGCATATTTTCAATTCGAGAGTGCAAGTGCCCAGTGAAAGCATCAATCAGTTCATCACGGACCTCAAAACTAAAGCCAAGTCATGAAAGTATGGACAACTATGTGACAGTCTAATAAAGGACAGAATTGTTGTAGGCATTCTCGACGACGCACTCAGGGCCAGGCTGCTGAGAGAAAATTATTTAGACTTGCATAAAGCCATTCAAATTTGCCACGCTGCCGAGGCGAGCCGCACGCAGCTCTCTCAAATTCAAGTACAGACGCAGCAGACGCAGAAGTTCATGCAGTGAGACAAACGCGAACAAGACAAGGAACACAATCCAGTCAGGTCACATCATACGGAACTGTAAATACTGTGGAAGGGATCACAACAAAGGTAGATGTCCAGCATACGGAGAAAACTGCAAAAGATGTGGGAAAAGGAATCATTTAGCTAGTAAATGTATGACAACCAGGCCTCAGAAAAATATAAATACAAATTTACGGTAAAAAAATGGCAGCTGTGATTGCCGGAATTTTACCGTAAAAAAATATGGTAGCAACATTCAATTTTTTCACGGTTTTAACTTAAATTTACAGTTAAATACCGTATTTTCATTAACTGATATAATGTTAATATACCAACCTATTGAAGTACTGAAATCTGTTTTGTACCTTTGTAATACACTGATAACCACCAAATGCAGGTGGTGATGAGAAAGTCATATGATGAACCAAAGCCCATCACAAGCAGCTTTTAAATAATAGCATAAATAGAAGGTGCGTCATTCACACAAACACTAAACACCATCATGGTAACACACATGAAACTGAAATAATGCAATAAACATTAATTTAACAACATTAGGTGTAACACACAATCCTAATATACAAAACTGATAAGAAAAAACTAAGAAGAAACAGTTATTTCAACAAAAAAACATCAAATTTGAAATGTAATGCAGGGAATTCTGGGAATGTCAATTTACGGTTATTCACTGTAAATTATACAGTCTTTTTCACTTCCAAATACGGTATACTACCGTAAAATTAAATGTAATGTCCAATACAGTGTTTCACCGTATATAGTATATAGTTTATTGTTTTGAAAATGTGATCTCTAGTGGCGAAAACTTACATATTACATATGCCTTTAAAGGTATTATCACTAATCTGTAAGTTTT
The DNA here is from genome assembly GCF_001515645.1 of Sinocyclocheilus grahami. Taxonomy (NCBI): domain Eukaryota; kingdom Metazoa; phylum Chordata; class Actinopteri; order Cypriniformes; family Cyprinidae; genus Sinocyclocheilus; species Sinocyclocheilus grahami. The sequence continues at coordinate 5,712 of NW_015506325.1, read as the reverse complement.
ACTCTAATGACTAAAACTTTATATAATTCAACACGTTTTTGTGACCATTTTGTGTGGCCCCTTATTGTCTGCAAAACTGGGTAAAAGTTATTTACTTAAAGGGATACTCCAACCCAAAATGAAAATTTTGTCATTAATCACTTACCCCCATGTCGTTCCAAACCAGTAAAAGCTTTGTTCGTCTTCAGAACACAATTTAAGATATTTTGGATGAAAACCGGGAGGCTTGTGACTGTCCCATTGACTGCCTAGTAAATTACACTGTCAAGGTCCAGAAATGTATGAAAGACATCGTCAGAATAGTCCATCTGCCTTCAGTGGTTCAATCTGAATTTTATGAAGTGACGAGAATACTTTTTGTACGCGAAGAAAACAAAAATAACGACTTTATTCAACAATTCGTCTCCTCTGTGTCTCTCCGCATCACCGTAGCGGCATTTTGGAGAATAACCACTGAACGCAAGCAGCTTACGCTCTTCTGTGTCAGCCGTGCTGCACGGATGCGCTGTTTTTGTTCAAATCAAAGTGTAAATACACATAGAAAACGTATCCTTGTATCGCGGCTGACACAGAATTATTATCCATAATAATAATAATAAACATAAAATCAGACATTTGAATTTAAGATGACTTAAGGGAGCTGTTTTGGTCCCTTAAATTTTTATGGTTAAATGGTTACTAGGGACTTTGTAAGGGAACACTTAGATAACTAAGGGGAATACTTAATGACATCCTTAAAGTTCCTTAAGTTGGGTTTTTATTGCAACCCAAGTTTCACTAAGGGTACCCTTAACCTTATAACTAAGGGATTTCTTAGCTTAAAGGGGTCATATGATGTTGCTAAAAAGAACATTATTTTGTATATTTGGTGTAATGAAATGTGTTTATGCGGTTTAAGGTTAAAAAAACACATTATTTTCCACATACTGTACATTATTGTTTCTCCTTTATGCCCCACCTTTCTGAAACGCGTCGATTTTTTACAAAGCTCATCGGTCTGAAATGGCATCCCCAGCTCTGCAGCCTCGGCACTCTCAAGCCTGGTGATCTCAGAGGTTCTCCCACCTTCCACTGCCCTTTCAGTAATGGCAGTCACCATTTTAGTGTGTCTAGGCTATACGCACTTCTGAGGCGACAGCATCTGCTCCACGTGTCCATTCCAGAGTCTGCTTCAGAGCTCACTCGAGTCCATAAGTCCACTCCGTAGCCCCCTTCAGTCCATGAGTCTGCTCCAGAGCCTGCTCCATTCCATAAATCCACTTCAGAGGCCGCTGACATGGTGACCATTTTAACCAATCTCTCTAAAAACACTTAAAAAAATCCTAATCCTGTAATCACAAACGTGATTGGTTCAAACTGGCTGCCACTGAAAAACGTAACATGTAACACATGATAATGCAGTTTTCCCCTACTTACGCCTGAATAATTTCACAAAGAAAAGTTCAAATAGATTTATTATTCAGACTCTAACATTAAATGTATCTTGTACCCATTTACTCTGATTTATGCCATTCTAATGGCTAATTGTAAAGCTCTTAATGTTCTTAATACATTCGTGCAGACAGGAGATGTCTTTCTTTGCAATAACATTCATGCATTGTTGCTTATAGTTTTTAACCCCGTGAGGCTTATAACTGCTGATTAAGTAATCACATGTGGGAAAAGTGGTGTCATATTTAATTGTTCTTTAAATAAATTGAGTAATTTATGTTTCAGTACTTACATTTCTATATCAGCACTTGCTACTTGGTCATAAAGAAATTGCTCAATAAAAAATGAGGTCCTAGAATACATATGTAAACTGGACTAAGTGTTATAATGGCTAAATATGAAAATATGCACATGAAAACGTTTTCTCTCAATGCACAAAATATTTTTAACAATTAAACGTACTCTTCCTTTTGAGATTATTAAGAAAACTGTGAGAACATGATATACAATAAATTAAATAAATAATAATAATAATAATAATAATAAAGACCTCTCAGTTTACACCCCCTCTTTTCAAGAAGTTGAGACTTTGTGGTTCTTTTCTTGTAACGTGTAAGAAATAATTTTCCATCTCTAAATACCTAACAGGTGTACGTCACATGAGGTAAACAACTCTAAAGAGGCGTTAAAGCCACAGGTTAAGCAAAGCGCTACAGAGACCAAATCACAAAGTTACAAGGTTGTTTACTTCTTGTTTTTGTTTTCCCTAAGGGCATAAAATCAACAATACAATACCATAAATTGTCCACTATAAACATAAAGTATGGGCTATATTTCTAATATATATTTCTGAAGCCGTACATTATCTTTATGTGATGAACAGACCAAATTTGAAGTTCTCCTTCTAGTAGCTCTCAAATCTAACGCTTGAAACCCAGTGGTGTTTAAGATCATTCATTTGAGCTTGGAACAACATGAGGATGACAAAATGTTGACATTTCATTTCAGAGGTAAACAATGAGTATACACACAGTATACAGTATGCATTGTAACAGCTTTAATGAACAAACGCAACATCATGTGTATGTTGCGCATAAACATGCTTTGTGTCACGCACACACATGCACATTTCATATACACTGAAAAGTATATTACAAAAGGGATAATTACAGTCAAACTGGCTGTTCATTATCCTATTCATTACAATATTACTTACCAAATAAATACATATTGAACTGAAATTAGATTATTATGAGTGGAAGAGAATCCAAAGGAATGAGAGACAAGAAATAAGCACAGCTATGTAAGAAATCAGTTTACTGATCATTATACAAAGACATCTGAACACTGAATCACCATCGAGACAATTAGCAAGTTGTCATAAATAGGCAAATCAAGCAAAACTCTGCATTTTTAGGTTGTTTTGTTGTTTGGCTTACAGCCTAAATCTACAACAATTTTGTTATGCTCTACATTTTTGTTAAGAACAAATCAAATCAAAACTTATCAACATTACAGTATTGAGCAGTATTTCTGCCAATGTAATTGTTCATTTTCAATCTCAAAAAAAATAAAAACAGAGTTAAAATGACAAGTCATATCAGTTAACTATCTACATATGTATAGTTATGCAATATCTAATTTGTTTTCAAATACAATGAGAAATTCAACTAAAAGGGTCAGAGGTTATTATCTGTTCTTGATTCTGGCAGCTGTAGAAGTGCATATGTGCCATTTATTTGGGGCTGAAACCTTTTACATGGTGTACAAAAGTCTGCCATAGCGTCCTGAAAAATGAATTCAATAGTACCATTTAATCTTAATGTAGATGTGATACAGTTTTCTGTATCACAATTTTCTCCAAACAATATCTTCTTTTGTGTTCCATAGAATAAATAATTACAGGTTTGAAACATCATGAGGTGTGAATAAATGATGAGAGAATTTTCATTCTGGGGTAACTATAATTTTAAAGGTTACATGTTTTTTTTCTCTTAATTCATTTTGATTGTTTTAATGTTAATTGTTTTACCTGTGCTTGGCTTGAGTTTTGTGGTTGTTCAAGATCCGTAGCTTGAGGCTGTTTCAAGTTGTCTCTGGTTCTCTTGCTTCCAAGAACAAACACCTTTACTAGTCCTTAAAAGGACAGTGAATCCAGATTAAACATCGTCTTCTCATTTTTAGAGACAGAAAAACACATTTCAAATAACTCACCTATGATCACAATGATTAGAACACCATTCAACAGAGCAGATATCAGGCTAATAATCTGCCAGTGATTCTGATCAATTATCTTCGCCACTGTATGATTCTTGTTCTCTAGATTTAGAGTTGGTTCTGTGCAATCATTAAAAGGGTTTAATATTTAATATTTTGTGTCTAACAATGATTTAGTGTTTAAGTTCAGTGAATAGTCACTCACCAGTGATGTACAGTCTGGTGCCGTTGCTGTATTTTGGAGGTGCATCTGTGGTCATACAGTAATAAAGTGCTAAATCATCAAGAGTGACATTATTTATGAACAGACGATGTTTACTTTGCACTGAATATTTGTGTTTAAATGTTTTATTGTAGTAAAAAGTAGCTGAAGTTGTAGAAGAGACTAATATCAGAACTGGGGAATCTGGTAGTTTCAGTAATAACCAGTTAACCTCCTGTACATCAAAATCACAGTTTATAGTCACATTTTGACCCAAATCTGTTGGTTGATCTGTTAAAGTATCTGCTGCTTGACAAAATATGAGCAGATCTGTGAAATAAAACACACACATGTACAAATATTTAATTCAGCACCGTTAAACATCAGAAATCAGTGTCGTTTACAAAGCTCATACAAACACATTCATGAAGTATAACTCACACAGATGAAGCTGCATGATCTTCGTGATGTTAAAACACTTCAACATGTAGTGTAAATGTCTGCTGTTTGAGAGGAAACTTTACCCCAGAAGTTTCAAGCGGGGAATTTCAGCCACATCAAGAGGAAGTTGAAGTCAAGTGTGCACTGACCACATTTTGTAGTTACTTTGCAATTTAATTAGCTTTCAGTGTGCTATGAACTATTATTTTATGGTTGTGTGTTAGTTATACATCAATTGTTCTCAATTGGTTTTACTTCAGATTTTACATCGAACATCTAGTGGAAACCCAAGTTTATTGGGCAAAAGTAACAAAAAGCAAACTTTGAAATTGCTAAAACCATTACAATGTCTGTTGAATGTTGGTGGTTTCAATGCTCTCTGCAGCCAGTACACCACTCATTGTGGTCAGCACACACCTTGATTATTTTCATTGTAAATAAACTGTTCTGTATTTTTTTTTTTGTAGTATATCAAATGTTCACACCTAGGGTCTAGGAGGTCTACCAATTATTGTTCAATCTCAAACTAATTTGTGAAAATTGTTGAATGAAGTCGTTATTTTGTTTTCTTTGTGCACAGAATGTATTCTCGTAGCTTCACAAAATTACGGTTGAACCACTGCTATTTTAACAATGTCCTTATTACCTTTCTGGGCCTTGAACATATCAGTTGTGTTGCTGTCTATGCAGCAGTGTTTTCAAGTCTGTGTTTAGTTAGGCTAGTTTTGAGTAGCGATTGGGTGGGTTTTGTTGTGAAAACCTGGCAACCCTGCTATGCAGGGTCAGAAAGCTCTCGGATTTCATCAAAAATATATTTTAAAATAAAAACTAAATTGTTCTGAAAATGAACAAAGGTCTTACGGGTTTGGAATGACATGAGGGTGAGTAATTAATGACAGAATTTTCATTTTTTGGGTGAATTATCCCTTTAAGCATGCTATAAAGAAGATAGGACTATTGATAGAGAGATAATTTATTTTTGTTTTAATGGTGGCACCCCAATTAAAAGCAGTCTTATAGCTATATTGAAGTAATAGTGTATTGAGTAAATCATGTTGATTCAGCAGACATTTTGGCGAGGTCAATACAGAGAGCGATGACTGATTCATTATCAGGGGTGTGAAGTAACGAATTACAAATACTCACGTTACAGTAATTAAGTAGTTTTTATCAGTAATTGTACTTTTTTGAGTAAAAAAATTTGATATTTTTACTTTTACTTGAGTACATTTTAAGTGATGTATCGGTACTTTTACTCCGCTATTTTCCTCCTTTTGGGGTCGTTACATGCTTATTTTAATTTAATTTTTATCCATCAACGTGATTGGATAGAGAGTTTGTCTTGTGTCTTTCGTCAAATCAAATTGTGCATAGAAAACTGTTAGAAAACACTCTCTGTCTTTTTGTTGATTCCAGACATG
>NW_015506324.1:331851-332306 GCF_001515645.1 Sinocyclocheilus grahami | reverse complement strand
CAAGGCACCAAAGGTTCCTTAAAATGTTTCTTTAGATTTTTGAAGTATTCTTCACACTTCAACAAAAAAAGAAAAAAGGTTATTTTAACAAATGTTCACTGAAATACTCTTTGGGGAACCAAAAATTGTTGTTTTATGGCATTGCTGTAAATTAATAATAATAATCATACAAAAAAAAATCTAGTACAGTACCTTTATTTTTAAGAGTGCTTGCTTAAACTGGAGAAATTGGATTCATAAATATATATTTAATTTAAGATAGCATCTATATTCTTACACTATATTTCTTCTTATGGTAATTATTCTTGTTTTATTTATTTACAGAAGCCAACAAAAATTCTGATTAAGAAAATATTAAGAATATGATTTTGTAACATGAACATAACATTTAATAGCATGTGTAACATGTCTTTTCCAGTCCAAAAGTACTCATATGCCATTCATTTATCAGTATT
>NW_015506324.1:330829-331253 GCF_001515645.1 Sinocyclocheilus grahami | reverse complement strand
AAACACAAATTTGTAAATGTGATACTGAATGCTGCTATAATTTCATCTTTGCCAGCACAGGAATGAATTACATTGTAAAACAGAAGATTGTTATTTTAAGTTATTATTTGCCATTATTATTGTTTTTACTGTATTTTGACCAAACAGCCTTTGTGAGCATGATATTTCTTTCAAAACCTTTATAACAATCTTACTGATCCCAAACATTTGAATGGTAGTATATTTATGAGCCTTCGTGGACGTTCATCTCAGAGCATTCATCGGAGTCACTAAAGTTTCTCTAGACTGTGTCAAAAATATTTAGAATATTTGTGTGATTTTGTTTTATTAAATGAGACCTGGTACAGTGGGGCAAAAAAGTATTTAGTCAGCCACCAATTGTGCAAGTTCTCCCACTTAAAAAGATGAGAGAGGCCTGTAATTT
>NW_015506324.1:299468-329321 GCF_001515645.1 Sinocyclocheilus grahami | reverse complement strand
TTTTACCGAGGAATTTACCAATTAATTCTTTAAAAATCCTACAATGTGATTTTCTGGATTTTTTTCTCATTTTGTCTCTCATAGTTGAGGTATACCTATGATGAAAATTACAGGCCTCTCTCATCTTTTTAAGTGGGAGAACTTGCACAATTGGTGGCTGACTAAATACTTTTTTGCCTCACTGTATGTGAATACCAATTCATAAAATGCAGAATTTCTGCAACATTCATAAAAAAATTTCTTCTTATTGTCTCTTTTTAAAGTACAAAAAAAAAATTGCTAGTTCATAAACATGGACGATTGCTAGATTTGATCTAAAAGAGTCAGCAATGGTGTCTGTAGGCAGTGACCATGATGTGTGGCATTGGCATGCTAGACTAAAATAGGCAAATAGGCATTATTATTATTTTTTTGCATATGTGTTCCAGTTAGTTTCAGTAAGTCTCAGAGGGTTCACAATTAATGATACTAAGTCTACTTTTACTTTCTTAATAAAGTAGGCAACTGAATGGAAATAATGTCAGTCACTTTATATGACGATCAATGTTTTGCAACCAGTTGGTCCTGCAAAGAAACACTGGAAAGGTGTTAATGAATTCAGGAGGGGGTAATAACCGAGATGAAGGTAAGAAGTGCTGGTGGAGGTCAGATCAGTCATTGTTTTTGGACATAATGAACAGCAGGTTCCCGTGACATATTTATATATGCAGATTCATATTCACCTTTGAAGAAAGGAAAGTGCATAATCCATGAGATGAATATAACAAGCAAAATCAAGTTATTTATTATTCACTTAATTAATAATATTAGCTAAAGTACACTGCAAGATGCAAAAAAAAGTAACTTAGCTGTTAGCTATCATTTATTGACAGTGTGAGATTTTAATGCTGATACATTTAAGGTTAAAAAATACTGGGAACATTCATAAGGGGGTAATTAAATATATATATATTTGATATTTAAAAATGCATTTTCGTTTGATCAGTAAAATGATTTGTTCATTTACAGTAGTCCCTTTGTGTAACCATTGCAACTGAAAGTTATGGGGCCACACGCTGCACCTCTGAATGTGTGTATTGTATTACCTGACATAGCTGCTGTTCTCTCTCTCTCGCTCTCCTTATTTACAAATTCCCAAAAGCCACAAAAACAAAACATTCACAAACTCTCACCGCACCATATAAAAAGGCTATGTTCTTCCTCCTCAGAGGAAATTTGCATATCTTGCAGGTATTGGCTGTCAGTTTCTGGATTCCTAATGTGCAAAGTACGTTAAAATTTAAAGCAGGCGAATGGAAAATAGATGTGAGACTAGTACTTACATGGTAATTCAACTGGTGCAGGAATGATGAATCAATAGTCTAGCTGTAACATCTTTTACGATGCTCTCATCTATAATGTATAACTCATGCATGTGTAATGAATCAACAAATAATTTGTATTATATTACAGGTCTTGTTACTCCTTAGTACCATGCAGCAGTTACAATGCATTAAGATGTCTTAGGCAGTGTGAATTATCGGATTGTTGCATGAATATATGTAGGCCGTTGCGTTGTTAGAATATATCACATGTTAAAACGGCAGTGGCACCGACTAACGAGCTACAAAATCAAATAAAGTTGCAGAAAACTCAAGGGATATTAGCCAATACTAAAAGGGTTGACCCCATAAAGAGTTGTAGCCTAATTATGATTTCATTAAAGTGTTTATTCAATAGAGGAATAGGGACGAGATGAAATTGAATTGTTGGATAAGATGATGGCAGTGTTGTATTGAAGCTGGAGTTGAGTTGGGGTTTCATCCTATTTCTAGGTTAATTACATGGAGCCTTCACTTCAATTGTCAGAGGAGGAGCATCGCTTAACCTAAATTACACCAAAACCCTGAAGAGAAATTGTCTCATCCATGTAAACCCAAGTCCTCTCCCTCTCACTCATCCATCTCTTCCCCCGCCTAAGACGCGCTGTCGTCTCGATCCCAGCACGCGCTGCAATCATTAAGCTTACTTCATTCGCAAAACCTACACCACAGAGACTATTCGCGATCGTCCCGTGCAGATCTCCCCGTTTCCTGCATCAGATGATGACGGTTTGCACTGCATGCCTTCTATTTTCCTCCTCAAACAATGGTTGTGTACACAGCTCATTCAAGGTTTGGAAAACACAACAAAACGTGATTTGAACATCAAGCGTTGGACCATCTGGGCCACATTACGAGCGCCAAATAATGACCGGTCCTTCATTGCTCCTCTAATGCCTGTTGTGTTTCACTTATATAGAGAAATATTTCCACACTATGATATTTTCAAGCAGCTGTTTTTTTATATGCGGCCGACTTGTTCTCATCTGTCCCTAAACCACAAAGAAAAGGCTCCATTAAAATTTGACACACACAGAGACAGGGCTACCGGGCCTGAGGTTCGGTTGATGGAGAATCTCCAGTCGCCACATGCCATTCATTTCACCTGCTTTTGTTGTTATCAAGGCCGGTCTAATCCCTGATCTTACAGAGGTTATTCATTAAGATTGAAATCTTCAGCACCAAAACAAAAAAAAAGTTTTTTTTTTAAATCAATTCAGCGTCCTTACTATGTAAAGACGGGTCACTTAAGTATTTTTTTTTTTAGCCATACACAAGTTAATTGGCATCACCTGGGAGCATTCTGAATTAAGCATGTTTATATCGAATGGCTCGTTAATTGTAAATTGATTATTAATATGCATGCTTTTATTGGTGTTTTATGCTGCAAAATCATTATGTTCAAGCATTTTTCTGTCTCCTGTAATTTAGTCAAGGACCACTTGATAAGTTCCTTCCTCTATTTACTTGTGATTATCAGCTGGAGTTAAATGCAGCGCTCTGAACCCTTTAAATTCATGAGTTCCCTCCGAGAAAGAAAAGCATTTTGCTTACAATTGGTCCATTGGTCCGAAAGAAAGGAAAACAGATGGTATAAAAAAGACAAAAAAATGCATCAATGGGCTTTTTAAAAGCAAAAAGCACATTGAAACTACGCATATGTCTCAAAACCAGAGGCTTTTTTGTTTAAACGAATATATTTTTGCAACGCACAGCCTCCTCAACCAAATGCCTTGATTTTTTCAAACATGATTCATCAAGACAAAAAAGTATTTTAATGTAACCCCTCCTCTCTTCGATTGCTCTTTCTTGCTGTCACCCTCTCTTTCCTCTCCCTCTCTCTCTCTCTCTCTTGCATGCACTCTCATTCTCTCAATCCTTCTTTTTTTCTGTGTGTGTGTGTGTGTGTGTGTGTGTGTGTGTGTGTGTGTGTGTGTGTGTGTGTGTGTGTGTACGGTTCGTGAGCGTGCGTTGCAGCCGTGAACTACGGGGGGGAACAATGTGATAAATTAGTTATGCATGCACACAACAAATTGATCTTGCTCTGTTCTGTGACAGAAAGCAGATGTTGCATGCAGTGATGTATGTGGATGAGCAGCATGACTACAGTGCATTAATATTATTTCTTATTCAAATGTAATGCAAAGGACAAACAGTGTCTCTCATTCATGGCAAGATGTGCAAACAATAATAAGCTGTATTTTTCCATCGCTTGATGTATGAACTAATACATCACAGATTCAGAGAGACAAATTCGTTTTTTTTGGCTTCTATAAAGACACGTTTTTAAGATGAGTCATAGAATACATTTGTTTATGACGTGACACAGTAAATGATTGTCTGTTTTGCATTTCCCTTCAGATTTTTTGTATTACTCAATACATTGTTGTGAGACGTTTTGATGAATACCAGCAAAAAAATAGATATTTTCTACATTTTAACTCCCATTTACTGCAACCAGAACTGGTATTACAGGAATAACACGTTAGCTCTCCTGCCATGAGTGTATTCGTCAATGTAGTGCAACGTGTTTGTAAACGGCATATAAAAATCTGAAGCAATCAGGAAGCAAGAGCTGGTATGATTTGACTTACAGTCATAAACCAAATAAATAGCCTCTTGTCAGAATCTACAAAACCTCTCTGAATAGTTATTAAAAGGACAAACAAACATCCCAGGGTGTTTTTACTTCTCATTAAAAGTCCCATCCAGCAACATCTGGACAGTTGGCATAAGGTGTCCTTGGTATGCTGCAATAATTGGTCCATGTACATCATTTGAAGCCTCTTATTAGTCTTTGAGGCTCTTCCACACGCATCCTCTACCGTTCAAGCCCAGGATCATGGAAAACGTCCAGTATAACACAAGCATAGCTGTCACAGATTGGTGGGAGCGGGCTTTGGGACAGATGCATCCTTGCTGTCAGATATCTCCTTGGCCTCCTCACCTCATAATATTCCCCAAGGACATGGCATAGATCCACTCCATGATTGCAATCAACCTTGACTTCCACACAAACAAACAACTATCCTTCACCCCGACCATCGCCAAGCTGGCTCATGCCAGGCAATTCAACGAGCCCCAGCATTCAACTGAATCGCTTCATCTCATCTAACTGAGAAACCCCATAGCCTGTGCAATTGACTCTTCCATGAGCCGTACAACAGCTCGGCAAGACTCGGAGCTGACAATAATAGAGAGCTTTGTGAAGCTAGTGTGCATCAAACTCTGAAATCTTTTATTTCAGTCTGTCTCCTTATAGCTGGATGCATACCCCTAATGCTCACCCCCGATGGTAGCAGTCATTGACATTTTGAGAGATGGGCAGGATTACCCTCGCTCCCGTTCTGCCTTCCTCCTCTTTTGTAGGCAGAAAAGCGTTTCATACCTACCTGACAAAAAGACAGTATCCAGTTCAGATGGCTTAAATCCTTACATATTTTATTAGATTCCAAAGCTCTTCATAATTCATGGCCCTGACTGTATTACTGCCCACTTTCATTTACGTTTTGCCATTTTCCACCACGGTGGAACGACAAGCCAACGATCATCATGCCTGAAGGGCGCTTTTTCGTTTGAATGCCGGCTTACTCTGCCGGGTTGAGCCGAGGTCTTGAATGTTGTATGTTTTGAAGGCAAAGGTCAAGATATGGAGCTCCTTTCAACCTCAGACACCTCTGTGTCTTTGTTCATCATGTTCAGTAGATGATGGCAGCTAGCCAGTGTAGGATAAAAGCGTACATATGCAGGCATGTCTTGATGTATAGGAAATAAGGGAATTCAATTACAGTTGATGATGATTCAATCATCCCGTTAAGACGTAGAAAAAAGCAGTGGGCCAAAATGTTGTATGTGAGGTTAATAGACTAATGATCACTAATAACGAACACAAGGATAATGTCCTAAACATCCTTTGAATACAAGCCTGTTTATTCGACCCACGTCCATCAGTATGCTAACAGAGAAGTAACGTTGATTTGTCTGAATAATACGAATCCTCTGCAGAGCATGACAGGATTTTTAAGAGGCCGATGAATGACTGGAGGAAGGGGGAACAGTAACAAGTCATTCTTTAACGGCAGGTTGGTGAAGAGAGGCATGGTCATGTTTTATAGGGAAGAAAGATCAATCCTCTCTGAAAGAACTTGAATGTTAATATACTGAGGCACACCTTGCAATTTACCTCCCTGGTCTTCAGCACCGTCCCCTGCCAAGGTGTGCTAGACTGATAAGGTATATTAGTGTGTTCTTTCCTCCAATGATTTCTCTTTGTGCCGTTAGTAATGAGTCATCTGGTAGGGGGGCCAGTTGCATGCAGACTAAGGGATGAATAGAGGAAAACCCCATTTGATCATATCTGTGAAACAAACAAAAAAAAAAGTGAAAAACAGCTCTGTGCAATACTCTAGACTTTTCATTCGTGGGATCTCATATTATACACAGTACCTTTTTATCACATTAAAGAAACTGCATAATCACTAAAACATTAGTTTGGATTTTACTACAAGAGGTGTAATTAACACTCCGTGTAGTCATCTTGATTACATGTGTTGGTTCGATCTGATTTGCCCATGGGAAGTCGCGGCTTGATGTGTTTTATACCAGGAGAAACCACCATTCACCACTGATTGTAATGTGAAAAGCTTGTGTAAAACTTGCTGTTAATGTTCCTGCTAAATTATCATGCCGAAAAATATAATTTTTCCATATATTACTGTACTCATGTGCTATATTCTGACATAAATTCTATATTCTGACAGTAAAGTATATGAATATTGTAAAAACAAAAAGGTTAAATATGTAACAAGGTAGTTTTACTGTAAAATGCTTTTAAAAGTATGATTTTATAAGTAAAAAGTATAAAATGCATGAACTATGACAATTCAGTTTTATTTAGCAAGTTGTTATTTTTTAATGTTTTATTTTATTTATGTTATATGCATTGTGTCTTTTTATTAGCCATATCTGATGGAAACTTTTGATGAACTTTCATCAGAATCTTTATCGTTATCATTGTTTACATATTTAGTAGATGAAAATGAGTTGGTATATTAACATTCACAGCTTTTAATGACATACAGTTATGAACTCTAAGTTAGGGGTAGTTAGTCGCCAAAATGCTTGTCATAATGCTTGTAATTTCATCAGTATATCAGCTTACAGTTTTTTCCTGTAAATTAGAAAATGATATCTGTCTGTCTGTCCGTCCGTCTGTCTATCTGTACTTATTTATGTATTATAATATTATTGTGCAAAAAAAGTGTAATGATGCTGTGCCAAAAATGTAAAAAAAAAAAAAATTAATAAATAAAGCAGCAGGAAATATATAACTGCAGGCTTTTGTTCTTTGGAAATTAATATGATGTCGAATTCTAAACCCAGTACGAGTTAACCAGTGAGGTTTTAATTACTGAGCACAAAGCAAACACTTCACACCATTAAATATTGTAACTCTGTCCTTTATGTGGCCCTGAAAATTCAGACACAGGTATCCAGTGTCACACATCATTAGATTATCATGGTTGAGATAGTGGAGAACAGCTATCTAAAAATGCTTGGCGTACAGTTCTCTTGAAAGACAATATGCATAGAGACACAACAAGGACAACAGCAACGACTCAGATACTATCAAATCATCATCATTTGTGCTTGCTTTACATGCAGTGCATTTAAGATTTTATTCACATATGCTTCCTCACAAATGTTACCCTCACCGCCCCATTTACAGCAGGAAATAAAACAATGTCCAAGATTAGATGGGCAGCATGACATTTAAACTGCTCTGTGCATTTGGTGGATTCTCTAGCCCTATCAGAAATGCATAACTGGTTTCTCTAAAAGTTCATTTTGAGGGTGGCAAAATAGCCCTCTGAATAATTCATGAGGTATTTTGTGCCTTTCATATTGCTTTAAGGCTTTCAGATTTGCATTTCTTTAACATGCCTAGGAGAAGTCCTTCAGTGACAAGAAGTATGAATCTTAGAAATATGAAGGGATCAACCCTTTTAGGTATAGCTCTCGGATAGCTACATTACTTGATGAGGGAGAGAAGCTCCCTGGACACTCCGAATTCATCCAAAGATGTAGTTTTCCCGAAGTAGATTGTGCAGCTTAGCACAACTATGTTATCTAATTGGGGAGCCATTTTTTCTGAGGCGCTTGCCTTTTTTTTTTTTTGAGGAAGCCATTGTAAATGTTGCTCTTAAATAATGTCTGGTAATGGGATGTTAAACATTATGATCCAATACGCATTAGCCTTAGAAAGAGTTCAAGAAATAGCTTAACCGTAAACATGCAATTGTACACAAGTTGAATGTTTTTTTTTTTTTATTAAATGCCACCTTTCTAAGCTTAAGGGCACGTCACACTCAATTGAAAGTGTGACCATTTAAAAGCATGCTGAGGTGAAGCATCAGGATGTGATTGATGTTACGAAGGTTATGGCTTTTGGTAAGAAAAGCTAGCTTGAGGGGGCCAGTCAAAGACTGTGATTTGTTACAATGCAGCAGTGTAAAAATTAATGGGAAGATCAATGTGTACATGTTGTGTGGGTGACCTTTATTGAATGTGGGACTGTGCAAGATTTTCAGCCATCCCTGGCAATAGAAAGTGTTCAATTGTGCTGACGAACCATTGCACTTTTTACATTGGTAAACTGACTGGTGTTCTCGCTTAAATTTCTGGTTATCTGGTTTGAATGCTTAGTGGAAATGGGGCATGTTGTGCACATTTTGTTTAAACATCTGTAACTTCAGTTTTTGAGTCACTTTTTGATACTGTATTTCCATATTTGTTGACCGCAAATTGAATCTTAAAACTGTCTAAATTAATGTCAAATTTAAAGTACCCCACTTCCAGCCTGGGTTGTAACACCAGTATGAGTATTTACTGTAAAGCTGCAGTCCGTAAATTTTGCCTCTTTGTCGCTATCTCTGTATGAAAACCTGAAATTGCAGCTGTTAGCGGAATTATCTTCCTTGTGTGGGTTGTGCGCCGGCACGGCTCCAGCGTGGATGAATCTAATGTTTTGAGGAGTATGTGTGGCAGTCAGTCACCGCACCGGTGTGGTTATTTACTGTTGTCACTGTATGTCTGAGCCTCGTCACAAGCATTTCAATGCCCAGTTTTCCCCAGTGTTACCTATGCAAATGATAAATAAATGCCTCTTGACTCTTGACTCTTGTAGCTTATGTCTTGGAATGTATGACCCAAATAAGAATTTTCACTGTATATTGTCATCTGAACAAGTAAGTAACAAGTCTGCCACGTTTGTTCTGACCAACTGAGGAAAAAAGCATTACAATAAATTGCGCTATATGGGGATTTAATCTAACGATCGGTTAGCTCATATCACATCAAACCGTGCAAATTATTATTATTGTTATACTTTATTTTCAAATTATTAATGGCAACAACATCAGCATTGCGTGACTATGAATATAGTGTGTATTAGTGTATAGATTTCAATTTCTGTACAGTCTAATCTCTAACTGTCATACTATTCGAATTTCATATTAAGAAATTATTTTTACCCAAAAAGCCAATTATGCTCCATTCGAACTGGTTGTCTTTAAAATCTTGTGTAATCCCAGGCTATCTGTAATCAGAAGCACATTTAAAACGGCAATATAATTTAATTTCATTCACATGTGTTTCATAAACACATAATCCTTTCTGAATTACAATCCGCCATCAAAATGATACATTTAATTATTCTGGCTGCTGTGAGAAAAGGCTATAAACCGCCACCTGCAGGATCTTCACATGCGATATAGCCTATATAACGACGTGATGTATTGACGCGGCAGCATGCTCGAATTTTCCTCAAAAACGTACTCGTACCACTCAAAGGAGAAAACATTATTATAAGCTAACCGTTGTGATTCAGGCTGAAGTAAGGCCATAGTTTTGAACACTGGCTGGTTATGTCGTATCGCTGGCTCCTCCTCCCGCGATGATGTCAATCGGAGGTGGAGAGGTGGGCAGTACTAAGGAACTGAGTTCATACAATACAAGAGATTGCTAGAGCTCTGCGTACAACTACGGCAAAAAAAAAATCTCAGTGTGTGGAAGTGATGCTGCACCTATAGGCACACTGTCCACCTGCTCCGTTACACTGACAGTCCATCAGTATTTCTCAAAATAGATATTTTGCTCTCCATCACTCTGCCAAACCACGGGATGACATTAAACGGCGTGTCCGAGGATACGATTTACAAGTTTTTTAGCAGTTAATTAAACGCACCGAGGAAAAAGAAAACAACCTCACTAAACAGTTTTCGTACATGCGAGGAGCTTTCCCAGGTTTTTTTTTTTTTTTTTGGTTTTGTTCCCCGTGATGACTGTATGAATGCACTGAAATAAGAAGTACTGCACATTGACAAACCCATTTGGAGCAGCGCTCTCTCTCCGCGCGCGTGGGATTCAAGCAGTAGCCAGGCGCGAGACATCTGAGGAATTACATCGTCTCTTCTCAAAAGTCATTCGCAGATGCTTTTCGCCGTTCGTGCGTGGACCGTGGACTTTTTCATGGACATGGATCGTTGTCTCTAGTTGGATACCGACTGGTCACTACGTGAAGCTGTTTGATTGTGGGATTTTCTTCAGTCTGCTTCACGGCACTTCATCTCCTCCAGCAGTGATGCCGCTACGTGACGGGAATTGAGAGTTTCCATATTCACAGAGAAATCCGAGGTAAGACGCGTCCTTTTTTATGCTCATTTATGGGTTATGTTCATATATATTTTATTTTTCTATTTTAAGCTATGTTTGCGAAGAAGAATTGTACCGCGCTCCCTAGTTCATTGAAACGATCGGTCGTACTTACTTTAACGTCTTAAAAAAAAAAACACATCGCGAATTAGATTAAATATGCACTTACATGCGCTTGCACTGTTGGAAAAAAAAAGTCGAAGGAGGAAAATAAATCAATTGTAATATTTACAAAATATTAATAATGACACGAACTGCAGAATTTCCGAAAGCTATCCTATACGGCTTCACTTTCCGACTGAAGATGCGGTAGTTTGTTAGTTAGTGTGCTGATTTTGCTTTATTATAATGGCAATAACAACGCGTCCGATTTAACGGAAAGGTAAAGTCGTGTTAAAACGTTTCATACAGCCAACACGTGAATAACAGCACAGCGACTGCTATGCCATCTAACAACTTCTGAAGCGTTCTCCTCAATCTTCTGGCTTTAGGAGGCTTTGTTTTGTAACTGTTCCTAACCCTATGTGTAAAATATGAATACATTCCATAGTTTGCTTTTTAAGGAAATGGCCACATCGCATAATTTAGGCTACTCAACAATGCACGGGTGTATGCAGCTCGCTAGGCAGAAGAGCATCAGCAGATTAAGTCGGAAGCTGATCCAGGAGGATGCGGCATTTTCCCGGCCGAGGCCGAACAGATATACTTTGTTTTAAACACAAATCCGGTCCTTTACAAAAATGTCATGCCGTGCCATAGCCATACTTTCCGCTTGAATACCATACCCTCTTGAGGAAGAAAAAAAAAAAGATTCTTAAATGATTTATCAAGCACCGTTGTGGGCTGTAAAGGAGTTTTTGATGAATGCAAGATTTTCATTGGCGATTTAAAAGTCATTGATGTTACATGATGGGTTCTTCACATCAGTGTGCGGTTTCGTGAACCTTTAAAGAAGTATATAAACAGTTTTCCCAACAATTAGAAAAGAATAGCTAATAACAGGCTAATAAAATGTAGCTTATTTGTGTAGTTTAAAATGTTCACCAATTAGATCACGCCAAACCTTAGGGTTCTAACTGGAAGCTTTATTATTAAGAGTGTAGATACTACATTTATTGTTACTTCTGAAAATGAGATGTGGCTTAATATTATTCAACTGTAATAGCTACAACAACAAAATAATAATAAAATAACAAATATTCCTAAAGCCTTACACAGTGTTTAAGGATCCCATATTCGTAAATTAGACTTACCTTGGTAATAACTGTATAGTAACATGGGTATTTTGCTGCAAACTACTGGCAATTTAAAGGTAAGTGTTCAAATGTAGCATACAAGTGCACTGGGGGAGCGCATTGTAGATGTAATCCATTCTGCTTGCTTTGTTCACATTCTGTTATGCATCAGTTGACCTTTGATGACGGGTATGAGTGTCAAATCGGATTAATTTCTAATTTGGATTTTCATAGGGACAAGAGTACAACATTGTTTCATGCTTTAAGGCGAAATGATGCAACTGGTTTTCATTTTTACTGTGCATATCTGGTGGTTGAGCAACACTCAGATATGGAGAAATTCAACAGGGCGCTCTCTTTATTACTCATTGTTTATAGTAATGTTGACCAGTTTTCACATCTCTTCATGGAGTGTGGAAAGCACTGAGCCCCTAGAGTCGATGCTGAAAGAACTTTATGCAATTTTTAACAGTATACAAGAAACAAAAAAAATCCCATCTTTACTCGGATAGCACCACTATTTTTTTTAAACATGCATTAATTCCCTCTATAGCCTATCATTTCAATTGTTCCATTCATTCTGTAGTTCTAAATAGATTGAATGTTGTGTTGTTATATGCAGTAAATTATATCTAAAACAAAATGTAGATAGCTAACCTTTGTAGATAGAAGTTATGGCACATCAAAGGGTGTGAGTTAGGAAGTTTTTAGGAATTATTTTTTCAGTCTTGACCGGCCACTAAAAGTATGATGTCATCGGACGCGGAAGCAATGTACAGAACATGTCACAAAACATTTGTTACTGTATATAGTTGCCTGTAATCCAGTAACATAAAATAGTCAGGGCTTCAAAAATGTATTATTATGAAGTCAGATGTTTTAATAAACTTTCTGTATTGCTTTATAAGCTACTAGTATCATCAATAAGTAAGAACAATTTGAGTGAAGAACGTACTTAGCTAAGACTGATGATATAAACATTATATCAATTGCACAGTTGCCCAACTGCAAGTTGGCAGAAAAAAAAAAAACATGCATCAACAATCATTTCTGTCATTGCCGAATACTGAATCTGCACTGCGGTGCTGGTCAAGGTGGTTACACTTGATACAGTGTGCTAATATATTATACAAATTGATCTTGCATTATCTGATAATTAGAATAAGAGTTTGCCTTCCAACTATGTAACCATTAATATCAATGGTTATTTATACTATATTAATTGTTATAATTTGACCACACTGTGACCACTCCAGTGCCCTCTATTGGTGGTGTTATTTATTTATTTATCTTGCCTTGCATTACAGTGAAAAAAAAAAACATGCTTTACCGCCTTCAATATACAGATTATTAGCATAATTTCTCTCCTTTTTACATTTCAACAATTTACAGTCTATGTTTGTGTTTTAGAGCAAGGTGAGATTAATTACATTTGTTTAAATTATGTTTTTCTTAACTATGTGCTTATAAAAACTAAGTGTCAATATTTTGTTTTCAAAGTACTCTAAATATGCTACATACATCATAAAATGTGTAGTGTAAAAGGAGTGATGCAAGCATACATGTCTGTCATCTTAAAACCTGTAATAAATGTTATCCTTCATTTGTGAAATCCCCTTGTGCTTCTAATTCCTGTCATTCATAACTTATAGATTTAATACATTTATTTATTTATTTATTAAAGGGAAAATTCAGAGAGGGGAGAGTGAAGATGAATGGTGCATCACAGGCCAAATACCAGCCTTTAAGATTTAGAGTTTCATTGGCATGTTATACACTTTGCAATGTTTGTCCATATAAAATCAATTTGGGAGAATGATATATCAACAACTGACATGTCGTTCCACTGAAAGTGCCCACAATAAATTGCCTGATGTTGGTCTAAAGAATTAAATCAAGTTTTACTATGATTATTTATGATTCAAATTAGCAAAAATCTCATCCATGATTCATGGCGCACCATTTTACGCAAACAAAATCACTCTCGGTTCCTTCTTGGCTGAAGTTAGCCATAAGTTATTTTGTCATCTGACCGCATGGAAACTTTGATAAATTGATAAATGGCAGACATGACTGTTTGGATGCATAATCTTTGCTGACGGACCTAAATCGACTCCATCACGTTTGCTACATCTGTTTATCCGTTGCGACTGGCAGCCTGTTTGGTATGTTAATACCTCCCTATTGATCATTCAATTGATCATTGGTTCTTAGGATCAGTGTAGTCGCCATCAGAGCTACTCAAAGCCAGTCTGTGTGTTTCAAAAGAATCCTAACTTTATATGACACATAAGTCTAGCCTGTTCAGGTACATGTGAGCAATTAATTAAGAGACTTGAAATTATGATAGTGATGTTGCAGAACAACAACACAACAATAAAAGTAATATTCATGTTTAATAACAATACCAGATGTTTTTCATTACCAACCATTAGATAAAAAAGGATGCCTTCCTGATGCATAAAGCCTGAATAAATTATTAAAAAACATGTTTTCTGTTGATGAAAAGCCTGACACAAGAAGGACAGCAGGTAGGCTGGCGAACAGCTGGCAGGGGGGTTACGGGTCTCAAGCTGCTGATGGCAAAAGGTGGAGGGCGAACTCAAACAAGACATCGAAATGTCAAATAATCGTACACACGGGGTTTCTTTAAACCGATAAAGAGAGCGATGCTTCTGATAAGAGCAAGTTAAGTGACACGCTTCAGGCAGTTGTTCCAGTTTAACTTCCATAAGCGGCTTTAATCATTATTCGAAATGTCATTTTGCTTTAATTACCATTCGTATTAAATTGGATCGTTTTAATCTGATGCCCATTTGGTAGGTTGAACCGTATCGATTTTTCCACCTCTGCAGCATTTGGTTCCTGCCGATTCATATAGACAGAGTTTCAGCGTGGACTTGCGGTTGACGTAGAATTATTTTCTTCCTTGACAGCTCAACTCAAAATAAAAAAACAGGCAGGCCTGTCCATCATGTTGTCACGTAAAGCGCTCCAAAGTCTGTGTTCCGCTCACTCCAGGCTCCGGAGGGAAGGACGGCTTTTGCATACTCCCTGGAATGCATGGTCCGCCGCTCAGAATAGATCACTGGAACCCTGCGCAAGCAGGGAGGAAGTCACACCGATACCCATGAGTGCAATTTTCCCAGCTAATTCTCTCTATTCACTCTCAAGCTGCAAGTTTCCAAAGATTGGTAAAGTTGAAACTCAAAGCTTTATGATTCCATCCAGAGTATAGTTTTGAAGGAATCGCTCCCAGGAGTAAATCTGAAAATGGCTCCACGAGTTTTCGCAACAACATAAACTGTCCTAAATATGGGGAGGAGTGACATGTGGGCTCCCGTGTGGAATTCTCTAATCCCAGCACCACGTCCCTGGGTAGCAGAGCTCCATACAAAATGCCAGACATCACTTACTGAGAGCTGGAGCTTATACTGTCTACACTGTTTGGTGCTATTTTGGGTTATACAGGTTCATCAGCGTTCTCTCTCTCCCCAGGACGGTGTGATTCGTTATTGTTGACAGTAAACTGATGATCTAAAAATGCAAGGGAATTTGCAGAACGAGAGACCCGTCGCCCTTATTGCGCATCACGACTAGTGTCAGTTGCGGTTATTTAGATGTAGATCATCTTTTCATCTTTTATGCACTACTCTGCAATGCACTCCTTAGCCAGTAAGTCCTCTTCATTATGCATTGTCGGATACAGCCTTGGACTCTTTCGGGCTTATCAGAGTACAGTAGGTGAATAGTAATTGCTTTGCTCTCGCCGACTCAAAAATGGTGCAATCTTCAAAAGCAAACCAAATCATTTTTCACTACTTTCTTCAAAGAACAACGTAACAGTCTAAGAATATGTGCAGATAGTAAGCTGGCCATTGATCACTGTCATGTAAATACTCTGAGTGGTGCTCGTCTGCCCAACAAACCTTTAATGAGTCCCTACAGTCCAGCCGGAGTGTTCACTGTGAAAAACAGAACATCTTGTGACAGCTGAGACTTGAGCGGCTAAAAAATCGAGGCCTTCAGCTCTCTGTGTGTTTAAAGGAATCAGTCTTTGTGATACATTTTTGATGTGTGAAGCGAATCTTCAAGGTACATAATCATGTATCTCTGCTGTGTTCGGCTTTGTTTTTAAACAAACATCCTTTTGGCACATACAAATTACACATTAATGACTTGACAAATGGGGAGTCATTGTTAACAGTATTTCCAGGATATCCCATTTCAAAAACATTATGCCATGAGCTGTAATTTTTCTTTGTCGCTCTAGTAACGTGCTATATTTTAGTAATTAATTTGCTGAAGCTTTATTGGATACTCCTACTCCTAATAAAAGTTTAACTTTTATTAATGATCTAGTTGTATATTATTACAATCACTTTGATTTAAAAGAAAGTCAAACTCTTTTAGTTTGGTGTTATTGATGTGGCTAAGGTGAAGGGCACTACATTTAAACAGCAATAGCACTGCGCGGACAATTCTGTAAACTAACAAAACCCAGAGTCTGGAAGTGTTAGGCATCTCCCCCACCAGTTCTCTGTGACCTAGTTGAGTTGTTGGCACATTGTGAAAGCCTCAGCCCTCTGGCTACTTTTATTTATATAATGCCCTGACAGGATTTGTGTGGCCATCGAGCAAGTTGGCAACAAACACTGAAATGCCATAAATCATGTCTTGGTGCTTTTGAATTATGGCTTTGTCCTATTCTTCTGAGGGATATTGACAGTCATTTGGGACTCATGTCTTTATTCTTGAACTTTAAATCATAAAACTCTTACTTGCACTACAGTTACATCTTGGCTGCTCAGAATATCAACATACTGTAATCTGATATCATGCATTGTAACTCTGTTGAGTGTTGCCAGTGGCATACAAGAGTCCATTATGTGCAGTATGAAATCTGGAGAGCCTCTCTAATGCAGTTGTATGTTGTATTTGGTAGCATTTGACAATTTAAACAATGAATCATCTTGTTAAAACAGTGTCTTTTTCCTTTTGTGTAAAAAAAAAGTGGTTAAAGTGGTAGATCACCCAGCAATGTAAACGGTGTAATTTACTCATGTTGTTCCAAACCTGTACGACTTTCTTTCTTCTTTGGAACACACAAGAAGAGAAAAATCTCTTTTTACCCCATTGGCAAACAGTGTTTCCCCCCCTCATTTTCACAAAAACCTCACTAGTTTGAGATTTCAATAAAAACAAGGATATTTTGTCTCCACAAATTCCCAAATCCCAAACTTTTGAATTATGGCTTTGTCCTATTCTTCTGAGGGATATTGACAGTCATTTGGGACTCATGTCTTTATTCTTGAACTTTAAATCATAAAACTCTTACTTGCACTACAGTTACATCTTGGCTGCTCAGAATATCAACATACTGTAATCTGATATCATGCATTGTAACTCTGTTGAGTGTTGCCAGTGGCATACAAGAGTCCATTATGTGCAGTATGAAATCTGGAGAGCCTCTCTAATGCAGTTGTATGTTGTATTTGGTAGCATTTGACAATTTAAACAATGAATCATCTTGTTAAAACAGTGTCTTTTTCCTTTTGTGTAAAAAAAAAGTGGTTAAAGTGGTAGATCACCCAGCAATGTAAACGGTGTAATTTACTCATGTTGTTCCAAACCTGTACGACTTTCTTTCTTCTTTGGAACACACAAGAAGAGAAAAATCTCTTTTTACCCCATTGGCAAACAGTGTTTCCCCCCCTCATTTTCACAAAAACCTCACTAGTTTGAGATTTCAATAAAAACAAGGATATTTTGTCTTTTTCTGTCTTGTTTTGAGATGTTTATATATTTTTACTTGAAAGACAAAGATACTAAAGGATCTCTTTGCAATTTGAGGGGGAAAAAGTAGTCCATATGCACTATACTCCCCACTTGGGAGTTGTTCACTACTACGTCTGGTAGTAGTCTAGTAGACTGATTCGGTGAGTTGACTCACTGTGAGAACTTGAGCACCGAACCAGTCCAGTGGCTCAGTTTTGTGATTCATTTGAAAAGATCCAACTCAAGATAATTTGTTCACATTGCTACTCCCATGCACATCGATAGACTTAAAACCTCAGTCTCCATTATTGTAATTGCATGGAAGAAGAGCAACCAGCACTTTTTTTTCTTCAGATTTTCCCTTTTGTGTGTGTGTTCTCTTTCTTTTGCACAGAAGAAAGTCATACAGGTTTGAGAGTGAACAGAATTGTTATATTGGGCTAATTAACCTCTTTAATCTATAAAATAATCTAAAATGCTCCCCCAAAGAGTTAATGTTTAAAAGGATCAAAAAGCTATTTGTATCAGAACTGTGTTTCATACAGTAGTTGTGAATATGACCATCTTTCTTTTTCCCCACTTATCTTCCTCTAGCAGACCTTGCAGATCTTTGAAGAGAGTGCAGCACCTATTCTGAGTATGGACTTGGCAAGTGAGGCCCATGTTCTGGTGGTTTTACTCACCTGCCTGTTCTTGATGTGCCGGGCTCAAGAGAAGGACTACACCGTAAAAGAGGAGCAGCCGGAGAATGTGCGCATCGGAAACCTGCGCAAAGACCTAAACTTGAACCTAGATCCAGACATTAAACTGTCTTCTGCGCTGCAGTTTAAACCTGTCTACAAGACGGGTGATGTGCCTTTGGTCAAGGTAGAAGCAAGCACGGGAGAGATTTTCACCACAGCCAACCGCATCGACCGTGAGAAACTCTGTTCCGGAGTCTTCACCGAGAAGCGCTGCTTTTACGAGATCGAGGTCGCCGTGCTACCCGACGAGATTTTCCGACTGGTCAAGATCCGCTTCCTCATCGAAGACATCAATGACAACGCCCCGCTCTTTCAGTCGACGGTTATCAACATCTCCATTCCAGAAAACACGGCCATCAACAGCCGCTACCCTGTCCCTTCCGCATTTGACCCTGATATAGGGATCAATGGGATTCAACACTACGAGCTTGTCAAGGTGAGTTCAACATTCAGCTGTGATTTATTACGTGACACCGCCATTTAATGGGCCCTTAATGTCCAGAATAAAAATAGCACAATAAGCAATAAAAAAAAAAATGTTTTTGGCTCAAGGTTTTAAAAGTAATTTCCTCTGTTTTGTGTAAGGTAAGTTGTTAATTGCACCAAGATAGATATGAACAATGGGGAGAATGGTTCTTTCTTCTAATTGATGTCTTCTGAGAAACTAGCGTAATATTCTCAGCGGCTTAATATAGTCCGCTCAAACTGAAAAGTAGGATAATGGTATGCATGCTATTAAAATATATACAGTAGCAGATACGTTGCATGTGTATTTAATTTAGCATTTTATACAGTGTCAGAAGGCCCATTAACCCCAGAAGTGGTAAAAAGTCACTATGCACACTCGCATGCATCTGGGCTGTCAGTCACAGCGCGGAAGATTACGACGTAGCGTAGTTCAATGAATGAACTAGTATTCCCCAGAAAGGTCGTCCTGTATTTTAATTAAAATTCAAATACAGTGTGAAATTCAAATACACTGTGAAACAAAGAGCCCAAGACTGTCATTAAAGTGTGAAAGAGTAATTTGTACCTTTTCTTTTGAGAATTAGCCAAATCCTTGCTTTTCATGTCTGATTAAGTTACCAATTTGCATTTTTAAAGAGTATCTTGCTCTCTCTCTCTCTCTCTCTCTCTCTCTCTCTCTCTGCCAAGCTGCTGCGGCTCTCTCGATTGCCTGTGCTTGGAAAATGACCAGTGCGTTTCCTCATACAATTACAATAAATATGTAAAGGCTCTGTTGCCTTTCAGATGATTTAATTTGCTCTTCGTCTGCAAGTGTAGTGTCTCTTTATATGAATCATGCATGCGAGTTTGGTGAGGCTAGATCTAAGTAAACAGAAATGGAAAGGGAGGATATGTTTCATCCTCTGAGGTTGTTGAAAGCATCCCACGAGCATCATCTGGCCGTGAATCCACCTCTTGGACTGCGTTTGCATGGTCCTGTGAGAGTTTGAATCTCTGAAGCTCCCACACAGTAATGGTTTAGACCAGCTCACCGTCAGCATGGAGCTGCATGATTAGCATTGTGGGCCACAGCTGCTGCGCACATAGCTTTGAAAGAGCTCTGATAGCAATCCCTCTTCTGCTCTTTACTCATTCCAGTCATGTCCCCTAAGGAGCAAGCCCTCGCTTATGACACAGAGGGCCGTTATTGCCTACCCCGGTTTTAATTGCGGTGCCATATTAATTGTTCCATCAGCATTAGTGTTGCCATGTCACCTGGAACGATGCACAGAAGCACCCCTGGACACTATCAAGGTCAGCTTACAGAAAGTAATACCATGCATGGCTGGAGGAATGCTTTCCATTAGAAGAGATTTTATCACTTAAAGAGAACCTCTTTACAAGTCCTATCTGGAGGCATGTGGATCAGATCAGGCTCATGGGATGAGGATATTGACTTTTCTGTTGTGGGTTCCACCCAACTCATTGTTATTTTTACCCTGCCGTTTAAGCACTCTAACCTCACATTAAGAAAGCCATTTCTCTAGTTTTGAAGCCGTTTGTATGTTTTTAATCACCCGGGACAGCCGTCATTGTCGTTTTAGTTCTGCGCCACATTTTAGATCTTTCGAAAGTACTTTCATTGCAGCAAAGTCTCCGTTAGATTGCTTATTTGGGGGAGTCAAGGTCAGCATTAAAGTTGTTACCATTTCATTTCAATAATTCATGAGTATTTTGGGTTTCATCTGTGTCTGATTCCGATTTGAAACTAGCTTGGAAGAGAAACTAGCTCAGCTTAAATAATTTATCCAAAGTGTGATTTTATTTTATTTTTTAAGCTCTCACTTCTCACTTCTCCAGTTATTTCACTTCAAGACAATGAGAAGAGCCAGTCGAATGATGCATTAATGATCAAGGGCTGACAAGTAACATGTCATAAAGAGTTTCCATGAATATTGCACCACAAAGGCTTGTGAATGATTCTCGAGAAAGATATCATCGTCTTAGAACAAAGTAATTGTTGTGCCTGAAGTTGAGCTGAAGGGTTCTGACACTTCTCACAAAAGGTTTGTTTCCCAGGAAAAGTAAATAATATGAATTAGAACAATTAGCTTATGAGATTATAGATGCTCATTAAACCAAACATTTTGGAATGTCACTCCCTTGAGGATCAGTCCGAGTAAAAGTGCATTCAGTTTAAGCATGAGTGGATAAGGTGAAACTGATTTCTGCTACTGTTCTGGACAATAGTGGATTCTGGGGAAATGTTAGGAGATTCTAATCACATTACTACCTGTCAGTTGGTTCCAGGTTTCATTTGTGCCTAATTTCTGGCAGATTGTTCAGCCAAAGTTTCACCAAGGAGACCACGCTTGTGTTTCCGTCACAGGGAAATGGCTTAGATCTGATTATAGTTGGTAGTGAAAACAAAAAAAAGACATTTACAGACAATTTAGTGTAAGTGAAATATTTATGGCTTTATATGTTGTATTATATGTATTTAACACTTCACACAGTGTTCCGACACAATACAATGGCGCAAGGGTCTAAAATATTCAGTTTCTCGGTTGTTGATACTGAGTTCATTCTGAGTCGTTGCTGTAGAAGGTCATCTCATTGATTCATACAGCAGATACTTCAGCCAGTCTGCAAAGCTGAGAGAAACTCTGGGGTTGAACTATGCAAAATGAAGCCCACTGATACTTAATATTCTACTGTTACGATACAGCTCTCTTTGGGTTATTTATAACCGACATTCGCTTTTGCATATATTTCTTGATTGCACCAGACAATTGGGTTCAGTTTAAGCAAGTTTTTTGGGCTTTGTCTTACACCTAGTATCGTCCTCTGTCAGTCTTAACTTGAACAAAAGAGATCCATCGCATGTGTCTCTCTTAATGCTCTATGGGTCAGTTGGTATGAATATGTAGATTCTTATGCACTACCTGTATTAATTTCAGACATTTGTCACTTCCCTTGGGCCTATGATTCATGTTCTTTTTACTCTACCTGAGTCTTTCTGAAGATAATCAGAATTCCCCAACCTCATTTTCTATGGGCCTGGCTTGAATAATTATGATTGATCTCCTCATTGCTAGGCATTTTTAAACCAGACTCATTAACTAATCCATGTTTTAGCTCCCTGTATAAATCTGAAACAATCATAGATAACTAGTGAAAAAAAGCCCTTATGGTCACCGTGCATGCATTTGTAACTGACAAATTGTAACCCACATTTGTCATAACCAAAAGTACAAGAAACAGATTGTTGTGCTGATTTTTACATTAACTACATCTTCACGGCAATCAATTTTTGTTGAATTGTGTTGACTGTATAATAAAGAAAAAAGCTGTTCTGCATGTGCTAATATATGTAGGCATCTAAATTGTTCCTTTAATAACTTTTGTGTTTTAATGCTAATTATGTACTTGGATGTGTTTTGATGTGTTATTTGCATGTGTTGGTAGTACTGACAGTAGACCACAGATGGTCACACAATTGTGCCAAGATCCACCAAAGGGGGATGCTACATGATTTTAGTATGTAAAAAGCTTACTTTGTCAACCCAAATGATAAATTGTCATTTGCCAGTGTAGTTAATTTGTGGCTGCATGCAGTGTGCCCATAGAAAGTGGTTTGTTAATACCAGACTAAATGATTCAAGATCACCCATAGCATGGGAAATGCATATATGTATCGTAATCACATTTGAAATATGTGCCTAGACAGAGTAATCTTCCCCAGCTTTATGTGAAGCAGGAAGCTTATCTCTTAAGGAAGTTGCCGTACCAGACTAAATGATTCAAGATCACCCATAGCATGGGAAATGCATATATGTATCGTAATCACATTTGAAATGTGCCTAGACAGAGTAATCTTCCCCAGCTTTATGTGAAGCAGGAAGCTTATCTCTTAAGGAAGTTGCCTTTTCTTGTTCTAGCATGAAATGTTTTTTGACTGAAAGAGCTTCAAAGAGCGTCTTTGTTTCACAAATGTGCTTGACTCTCATTCAGGCACTGTTCCCCTGTCTCCCTTGCTCGCCAACCACGGAAATATAGAATACGCATGATGTTTTGTCGTACCATGTAGCCTGATCTGTAATCATAAATATTAGGGCTAGTTTCGGTAGGAAGGAAATTATTTTAAACATTCGAAGCTGGATTCTCAGGGGGATTACACATGCATTTGTTTTCATTTTCCTCAGGCTTTGCTGTTGCCTAGATTTAGCTCCTTACTGGGAGAAAAGCTTTTTTAAATGTTCAGGTTCTTCCCTTTTCTTTAATCTGTGGTGGTCTTGCAGTATATTTAAAATGGAAGCTTATCTCTTTGACTCCTTTTCAGCTTCTTTCTTCACATATGAACTTGAAACTGCACAAGCTGTCTTCCATACACTAAATCAGAGTCTTGCTAGTTGGGTAAAACAATAAGTTGTGTACAGCAAAGCAGAATACACCAGAGGATAGGGCTAGAACTCACTGTTTTATTATTATATTGCTATGAGATGCAGTGTGGCTTTGTTGCTTGTATTGGTTGGTAGAAAATGTTGCTTCTGAATGTTAAATCTACAATTTTCTGTCAGACAGGCAAATAGTTTTTACATTTTTAAGAAAATGTAAACGAAGCACGCTTATTAAGGAGTCAGCAAAGGTCAGGGAAGAAAATTTTTTTTTTATGAGGGTCAATAAAAGGCTTGCTGTAATATTTCAGACAGGAATATGTGCATTGATTTATGCTTACCCAAGTAAATATGGAATGACACAAGGTAATTTCCTCTCCCAACAAATAATTTTTGATTGTTTATCACATCTTAGTCTTATTTACTTTGGGGGGAGAAACTGTGCTCAGTGCATCGTTTATGGCACATATTTTAGTTTTCAGGTGCTCGATGGAACTGTTTACTGTGTGGGGATTCAATGTTTGCTTTATAGGATCATATCCCCCGGACGGGCTTTTCAAGTAAATATTTTGAAGACCTTGTGCATTTTCTCATAGGATTAAAGAACTTTAACCCCAAGGTTTAATGCTGGAGCTAAAGCCAACATCTGTTGAAAGCCAGAATAAATGACTGGCTCAAACACATTAGTATTTGTATGTTTTTTTTTTACTTCTGTGAGTTCTATCTGAGAGATTATCATAACACACATTCCCACATACATTAAAAGTAAAATGTTCTAGTAATTGGCACAATAATAACAACAACAACAGCAACAATATTAGTAACAACTGAAACAACAAGAAAAATGCACCATGCATGGGATTTTTAGTTCAAGTATAAACATCAAGTGGAGGTGTCCTCTAACTGGAATTTTGTTAAACACTTTAAAGATGTACTGTTCTTGGTCAAATATACTGCAAACCATTTACAAGACTGCTATTTTTTTTATTTTCCAGAGTGTGAGTGAATTTGGCCTGGACATCATCGAGACGCCTGAAGGAGACAAATGGCCCCAACTCATAGTCCAGCAGAGCCTCGATCGGGAAACGAAGGACACCTTTGTGATGAAAATTAAAGTAGAGGATGGTGGCACCCCTCCAAAGTCCAGCACAGCCATTCTGCAGGTCACCGTCTCAGATGTGAATGACAATCGGCCGGTGTTCAAGGACAGCGAGGTGGAGGTAAACGTTCCTGAGAATGCCCCAATGGGAACATCTGTCACACACCTTCATGCCACAGATGCTGATCTGGGATCCAATGCTCAGATTCACTTCTCCTTCAGCAACCAAATTTCCCCTGCCACCAAACGACATTTTGCTATTGACAGCACAACTGGACTGATTACCGTCAAGCAGCCATTGGACAGGGAAGTCAACCCGGTGCACAAGCTTATAGTGCTGGCCAGTGACGGAAGCTCTATCCCTTCAAGGGCTACAGTGACAGTCAATGTTACAGACATTAATGACAACGTCCCCTCTATTGATACCCGTTATATAATGAATCTCGTTAATGGCACTGTGCTGTTGTCTGAAAATGCACCCCTTAACACAAAAATAGCCCTAATTACTGTGACTGACAAAGATGCGGATCTGAACGGTAAAGTTACTTGTTACACTGATCATGATGTACCTTTCCGACTGAAGCCGGTCTTCAATGACCAGTTTTTGCTCGAGACCGCCGCACCCTTAGATTACGAGACCATTCGAGAGTATGCAATTAGGATAGTTGCATCTGACTCTGGGAAACCACCTCTGAACACTTCGGCAATGGTCCTGATTAAAATAAAGGATGAGAATGACAATGTCCCAGTTTTCCCTCAGCCTGAAATCCAGCTGTCCATTCCAGAAAACAATGACCCGGGCACACAGTTGATAAAAATCAGTGCAACAGATGTAGATAGTGGTTCTAATGCCCTTATTATTTATAGTCTTGGCCAAGATGCTCCTGATGGATTTAACATAGATCCCCGTTCTGGAATCCTTTCCGTTGTCAAAAGGCTGGATAGAGAGAAGCAGGAGAAGTATTCATTCACAGTCATTGCCAGGGATAATGGTTCTACCCCTCTCCAAAGCAACGTCACTGTCAAGCTAATAGTCCAAGACCAAAATGACAACAGTCCAGCCTTTACCCATCCCGAGTACAACTTTTATGTGCCTGAGAACCTGCCTTTGTATGGGACGGTGGGTTTGATCACTGTCACGGATGCAGATGCTGGTGACAATGCAGTCGTCACTCTCTCGATCATAAATGGGAAGGACAATTTCATTATCGACCCCAAAACCGGGGTGATCAAACCAAACATTACCTTTGACAGGGAGCAACAAAGTTCCTACACGTTTGTTGTCAAGGCTGTGGACGCAGGTCAAATGCAAACCACCTCCTATGCCAAGGTCACCATAAATGTTGTTGATGTGAATGACAATCGACCGGTGTTTGTCATCCCCTCCTCAAACTACTCCTATGATCTAGTACCTTCAACCACCAGCCCTGGTTCAGTGGTGACCAGAGTATTTGCCATTGACAATGACACTGGAATGAACGCTGAGCTGCAGTATAGTATTATTGGAGGGTCACCGAGAGGACTGTTTGCCATTGACAAAACGACAGGCAACATTACTCTGCAGGAGAAGATTGTAGCAGCAGACCAAGGACTTCATAGGCTAGTTGTAAAGGTCAAGGACTTGGGACAGCCTGAGTCCTTACACGCAATCGCCCTTGTTCATTTGTTTGTGAATGATACCGTCTCCAATGCCACATTCATCCAGGAACAACTTCGCAAGAGTTTGGAGACTCCTTTGGAACGGAACATTGGGGACAATGAGGTGACACCCCAGACCAATGGCTACGTAATTGTTGTTATTGCCATAATAGCTGGGACTATGACGGTTATCCTGGTGATCTTTGTGACTGCTTTGGTACGCTGCCGACAGACACCGAGACACAAAGTTGTCCAGAAGAGCAAGCAGAGCGGCGAGTGGGTATCACCCAACCAGGAGGGTCGGCAGATTAAAAAGAAAAAGAAGAAGAAGAAGAGATCCCCAAAAAGTTTGCTGCTGAATTTCGTAACCATTGAGGAACCCAAGAACGATGACCCTACTCATGAGCACATCAATGGCACCTTAGATCTCCCTGTTGAACTTGAGGAGCAGACAATGGGAAAGTACAACTGGGCTACCACACCAACTACCTTCAAACCCGACAGTCCTGACTTAGCCAAGCACTACAAATCCGCTTCCCCTCAGCCAACATTCCAGATCAAACCAGAGACCCCTGTGGCTCCCAAGAAGCATCATGTCAT
The DNA here is from genome assembly GCF_001515645.1 of Sinocyclocheilus grahami. Taxonomy (NCBI): domain Eukaryota; kingdom Metazoa; phylum Chordata; class Actinopteri; order Cypriniformes; family Cyprinidae; genus Sinocyclocheilus; species Sinocyclocheilus grahami. The sequence goes on along the minus strand of NW_015506324.1, from coordinate 303,311 downwards.
TCAGGAACTCCCACTGGACAACACATTCGTGGTGGGCTGTGACTCACTCTCCAAATGTTCCTCCAGCAGCTCCGACCCCTACAGCGTTTCAGAGTGCAGTTGTCAAGGAGGCTTCAAGGCACCTGGACAAATCCACACCAGACAGGTAATTCACAACTTCCTTCCTTAAACCACTCGCTGCTCCAGCTCCCATTTGTACTGTCCTTCTGATAGAAAGATGTAGAATGGATGGTGACAGCTGCATGTGCTGAGCTTCAACATGGGCTCAAAGATGCATGCGTGTCAAGATGCAATATGCAAATGAAAATCTGAAACTTCAAAAGTGGGAGGTTGTTGGTTTTATGGTTGTGTGCTCATATTAGCAAAAACAGTATTTCACATCTTCACTGAAGATGACTGTACGAAAATGGCACAATTAATCAACTGAAGGAACTTTGTACATATTAGGAAGACTGTGACAGATAGCGGGATGTTGGATGGCTTTGATTATGGGATGTTTTTTTTCTTTTTCTAATCAGACGTTGAATTCTAAAGAGTAATTATTAGCAAAACAACTTTTTGTGTGTAGAAAAAACAAGAGTGCTAGCTTGAGATTACAGCTATGTTTGTTCTTGATTGACATGCCAAAACCAAGCATGCTTGACAGAAAACCAAACAAGATAGGGTTGCATTCCACAAGCACAACTGAACAGATGCACACTGCTGAAACAATTGCTTCCCACAGAAATGCTTGATAGAACTCATTAGAGCTAAAACTTGTAACATAGTAGGGAAAGGCTGATTATTTTTAAATAGAATTTCGAACTCGGTACAAAGGAAACATTATAAGTTGTCTCTGAGGAAAATTGCCGGCATTAATGAGACGAAGGTTCATTTGAATACTAGTATTCTAGTCTGTGCTTCCAGAGGAGATGTGCCAAATGCAAAATAGCTAATAAATAAAAGCAGGTGAGGGACATAAATGTAAATTGTGGTGGAGAGAGAGGTGGCCTTGCTGCAGCGACTGGTCTTTCTGGCGGAGTGGAAGACTGAGCTGTGCGATTGTAGGTCAGAGAGATCAAGGTGAAGACAGAGCTGTGGGATCGTGAGACATAAATAGAAGCATATTCACTAATAGCTTGAAACACCATTCATTTTACCTATCAACTGCATGTTTTAATGACCAGGCATCAAGTCTGCAGAGTAGCCATTTTCTCAGGCAGGTTAGAAAGCACAGGACTGGGGTCGGGAATGTAAGCTGGCGATACTCCAGGGGCCTACATTAAACAAGACTGAGCATGTATACAGTGATAGGATACTAGATAGGACACTATCTACATGATCAGTAACTAGCTGCCCGAAATAAATTTTTTCTCATCTTCTTTATTTTTTATTTTATTTTTTTTAGCATTCAATCACAGACGATCTTGTTTTTTCTTCTTCTGTAATATCATGTCATCCACTGTGAGCTCTTGTCCTTATTGAAGAAAATCCCCCTCTGCATATTTCTTACAAATTACAGTATATCCACTCAGATGCTTTGTGCGCATGGTAATTTAAGGTGACACCCACACATAGCTGATGTTCCATTTTCACCATGAGGCCTTTATTTTAAAATGCAGTTAAAAGCAACGCTCTGCCATGGTGCATTATACATAAACCTGCTTACATAGTGAGATTATGGAATGACACATAAGTCAGGTTAGATTTGTAATTTGCCCTGCCATAATTGTCTTCCTGCTTCTGTGTATTTTGAAATACACAGAAATATTTGTTGAAGGTTTTGAAACCTTGCATCAGATTCTTGAATTATTTGTGATTCAAATCCTATTAAGACGGTGCATTGTAGTACCCTGTACTGTGAATACTATAGCTCTTGCAGCAAATTAATGTGCATGTGTGGAAGACTTGTGTATATATATATATATATATATAAATATATATATAATTTTATTTTATTTTTATTTATTTAAATAATAATTTTTTTTATGTTAAAAGAGTGCATTCTTAATCACGTTGACCCCTTCTTTGAGCAGTTCAAAATCTATTGCAGGGCAGGTTTCGACCGGATCTTTATATGATTTCTTTCGTTCTTTCTTTCTTTTTTCTTGCAGAACTAAACTTATAACTCTTCAGGTTTTAAATATATTGAGTGTAACTTTGAATGCCTTAGTCGTATGTTATTTCTGTACATCTTAAAAGTATCCTGTATGTTTTGACAGGTATAGACTATTGAAATAATCTATTAGAAAGAAGTTAGACAGTGTTGATTCATCTCCAATTCTGAAGTAAAGTGCTCTTTATGTTGTATCTTACCATTCCATACTTTCGGTAAAGCTCATTTTTCCTTTCATATATTAGCTATTGTCTATAATATTTCTTCTTACTTAGTCATTTTAAACCACAACTTGGATATCAGCTCAGAGCCATTACTGACAAATAGACAGTGGATATTGCAGAAGAGAATCTAGAATATCAGATCATGTCTTGTACCCGCTGGCCCCGTATTTGGTGAAAAATCTCTAGTGTCTCGTGTTAGCTATAAAGCAGTGACACAAATGTCAGCATTATTTAACTTTAGCGACCCCATCTCGATGTCTGAGAAACATCATGTCTGAATTTGCCATGATGAATAGTTGCAAGAACATTTGTAGGGACCATTAAAGGATGCATTTCTCCCAGGAAACATTCGCTGATGAAGGTCAATGGGATGCTTAGCAGGGCTGGGAATGATGTCAGCATCAAAGAAAAGCTCATCAAAATACGACATATTTATGGGCCATATGGCTCATAATACTATCAGTGGTCCAATTTGCATTCCGAGCACCACCACGAACCTCTTTCCCACCCCTTTCACTCATCTCTGCCTTTCTTTTATCTTTCGTCTCCCTGTTCTCAGACAGTGATTTTAGAGGTCAATCCCTCCGGTGGTGGTGGCGGGGGGGCTTCTGTCTGAATACACACTTTAGTTGTGGCAGATCAAGTAAATTCTGCCGTACTTGACTGATCCCTGGCAAGGCCATGAATATGCAAGAACTCTAGTCAAATCAAACGCTATAAGGCCTCTATATTCAGAGCAGGGGTGTATTTGAGGTCAGTAGCTTCGCCATTCTAACCTCATGTTACTTGCAAACCCATCCCCATCTGGATTGGTATGAATATGCCCTCACAATCTTATGGGGTCTCACAGTCAAACACGTTTTCTTTGCATCAGGCTTCATGGTACATTCAGCATTTCAAAAACATAAGATATGGGAGAGGATGTCCTTGAGTCCACAGTTTATGCTCTCAACCACCTGCGTTTCAATAATTCAAATATTACTTCATTTTTGAATCTCGCCGGGTCTAGGGCAGATGTGCCTTTATTTCCATCTAAACACATTTTTTTTAGAACATGAAGTGATTGATCTCTCTTGAATTTCTCTCTTTGTATTGATTACCTCCAGTTGTGTCAAACTCCAGGCGATTTCTGCAGCGTTTAGCCCATCAGCAATTCTTGTGCATCTTGGCCTTTAGTTATATATTCTGCATGTTTGTTTAAAATTCACAAGCTTTAAATTTGTGTATGCCTTTTTTAACCGTCTGATTTTCCCACAGATAATCCTAAGTAAAATTACATTTTGCCATTAATAGTACTACCTAGAGGTGCAGCCATAATTGCTTTGCTTTCTAGTTTAATATTTTGGTTATTACATCACCGTTGTGAAACATGTTACACTCTGAATCTTTTACATGTATATATGTGTGTGTGTAAATATAAATATATGTGTGTTTGTGTATATATGTGTGTGTGTGTGTATACACATACAGATTTTTTTAAGTCGTGTACAATATATATATATATATATATATATATATATATAT